>NW_006766883.1:891668-960838 GCF_000275845.1 Dichomitus squalens LYAD-421 SS1
TCGATAAACGCGGGACAACCTACTAGATGCGGCAGCCATCAGACTTTGGGACTTCACACGCAACACTAGAGACGTACTATTGCCCTGATCAGCAGATGTATTTATGAGAGAACACCTGCATGTTAACACATCAGCTGCCATCCGAGAGTCAATGGTCAGGACGTACCAAGGGGAAGATAGGCATACGGAGGGAATGCAAGAAGTACGAAGTCAAGATGTGGACGCGATGGCAGGTTGATATGGGACCATACGACGACGTCATCGCGGACGGATAAGTAATTTTGGGCAGGCAAGTCCCCCTTATAATAGAAATCTGCACAAGCGGTTGGGGATGTTGAGGGAATCTGGAGAGAATGTGCATGTTCCCACCAGATTCCCATCAAAGGGGGATTTACTGGGGAATCCGTGGGTGATATGCGCGGAATACGCAAATTCCCAGCATGTTCCCCGCCACCGTAATATGGCGCTTCACGCAGTGCCAAGAGAGGCTGTCTATTGCAATTGTAGTACGAACGTCTCAGGCAGCAGTGGACGGCGGAGGGAGGAAGACTGACAAGTCTGGTGACCAAAGAGCATGCACTGTGGACCGTCTCAAGCCGCGTCCGAGTCGGACATCTAATCAGATACGTAATTGGCACTTCACCCGATCCCCGATGAGATCTGCGGGGGGCGGCGTCCATTCACTGTCCGTCGGACTCTCGTCGGACGGCCTCCCGTCCGACCACCTTACGGAAACCCTGGCTAAGTATGTACAGCTTGCATTCCCAAGTCTCTCGTAACGATCCGAATGTATCAGGCAACTGACTAGCCTAGTAATGTGCAAATATACCCGCCGGTGAGCGGGAGTACACATACTCGTCCATCCTGCCTTTTGGCGTAACGGCTTCGGTGGACGCGTTCGAGCCAAGTTACATACGCTTGCAAAACCTCATGGGGCAAATGCCATCCATGTGGAAAAGACACCTACTGGGGATAGCATGACTAGTCCAGCTTGTCATTCAGAGCAACCAAAATAACATACACCCAACGAGGAATCCGAGCAAGGTCCATCCACGTACGTCCACAAGTCCATGCAATCCTTCCGTCATACAAACGTCCGAGAATCCCTAGTTAACTTCTTCTTCCCAAGGCCAGAGCGCATCCATAGGAGCGTTGCGATGAGCGTCACACAGCACAAGCTAAACTCTGTCCAGCCCAATGCTTCCACAGTGAGCGTTTGGCGGCATCTGCTTGAAACGCTCAGCTCGTATGGGCGGCGGCGGAGATGGATGCAATACGAATAGGAACCCACCGGGATATGGGCGCGTGGCCGGCGCAGTTGCCACCCGTGCGCGCATTATGCATGAAGCCCGCACCAAGCCCCTACGTGGAACCGTCGGTCAGGACCTTCTAGACGAAGAAGAAGACGGCGATACGTACCCATAAAATGGACGTGAGCAGGAGCCATATTACAGAGCTCGCAACTTGGGCGAGGATGTGTACGGCGCCGTCGACGATCCAGAGGACGTACGCCGTAGAAAACAGCAGCGTCCACGCCGACGAGAAGCACATGAGGATGAGGCTGGAACGCAAATGGCTCTCCGTCAGTCGCGAGCGACACTTGGGACGGGCAGGAACGGACAGGGAGTGGTAGCCCGGGCTGGACCATGTTCGGGCTTCGTTCCCGGCGCTGATGAGGAATGCGGTGAGCCCGAGCTCTGCGGCTGCTGTGAGGGTCATGAGGGTGAAGAGGAATGGATGGTAGTCGGCCCGCATCGCGACTCGACGGTATCGCATGCTCTAGTGAGATGGGCAAGGTCGAAGAGGTGCTGCCTTTGCGCTAGGGGGTTGTGCAATATATGTTGGGCGGAACATGGCGCAGGATGTGTGCGACGCAAGGCGTGCTGTGGAACACGCGGATAACATGCACACTGAAATGCCCTACGAACACGGGCCTAGGAGCATCTAGAGAACTTTATCGTCGCTATAATCTTTGAGGACCGGGGTGGGGCACGGTTCGCGTCGCGCGACGATCCGGCGCACACATGTCTTGAGCATGGAGGAATATTGAGATGGGAGGACAAGAATGTCACATGATGGTACCTATGCTCGGCTGGGCGCGGGCGGTGGTTGGCCGAGGTGGGACTCGGAGTCGCGAGTGGTTGCAATCCCGGGCTGGCGACGGGCGCGCGTCCGTCGTCGAACCCATCTCTCTCCTTGCCCCCTTCCCACTCTCCCTCGTCGGCACAAGGGGGCTGCTGAGTATACCGTCCGGTCGACTACTCACTCCCCCATGCACGCCGTCGCCGCCGTCTCCTCGTCATGAATTTGTCCAACAATCCTCCTATCGACCTTCCAAAAATCCCTTTTCTCCCCCCCATCCAAATGCCCGACACTTCCAACCTCTTCAACCGATCCTCCGGCCAGAGGAGCACAGACTCCCCTTCCTCTTCGCCCCACGCCTCGCAGGACACCTTCTTAACCGCTCACACGTCCCTTTCCCCGGATCAGCCCAGCTCATCTTCTGGCAACGGCTCGCCAGTGTACTCATATCCCCCTGCCGTAACCGCTCTTCGCACTCCAGTCGGTCTTAGGAAGTCCATATCCGTCGATTCTTTCGTAAGCATCAAGCACGCCGGCCTCAAGTCCCCAAGACCCAATCCTCCTAGCCCCCTTTCCTCCGAATTCCGCGCTTCCCAGGGCGATACTGACCATCTCTCGCCCCCTTACCCACGCCAATCCGACGCTGCCACTGCCAACCTTCGCCCTATCCTGACGGAGCGCGATAAACGTGCTACCGTGACGTCCTACTCTGGCTCATCACGCAGTCGTGGGACCAGCGTTAGCACGACGACCGACGACCGCGACCCAGGCACATTGGACGAGTCGGACATGGAGCGCTCAGACGACTTCTCAAGGCGCGTGCGCAAAGGCAAGCAGAGTTCCCGCCAGTCAGTCCGGCCTGGAGACCTCCCCATGCCCTCGCGTCTCCACCCCAAGGCGTCAGCACCTGTCATGCATGTTGGCCAGACCTCTCCGATCTCGCCTTCTCGGACCAGTGTCTCCAGCGTTTCCACCAAGCACAAGAGTTTATCTAATGTGCAGAACTTCCAATACCAGCATCTTCCCGATGAGGACGAGGTGGTGAGTAGAGGTAGATCTTCCCTCCCTGGCCCTGCTTTTGACGAAGTCCACCTCAGCTGCCCCTGACGGAGGTCACGCTTCTTGTCGTCGGTCCCCATGGCTGCGGCAAGTCCACTGTTATTCACAAGGGACTGAAGTTCCCCGACCTTTCGCCACCCGAGGAGGTGACCATTGATATTTGTGGCGGCCAGAGGCCGTTCACTTGTGCGTCTTCCATACCATCCCGTGTACGCGGATTAATCTCATGGTTCCTTAGACATTGCACGGAGAGGTGTTGTTCTTCTAGACAACGACGAGCCAGTCAATCTGCGGGTGCTCGAGGCTGACATTTCCCCGTTTAACCTGGGCGAAGCTCGCGGGATGTGGGCGGATACGACGGATATGTGGGACGGCGTTGCCATCTGCTACGACGTGACCGACGAGCATCCTCAGGGTCATCTCGAGGACCTTCTCCGTAAGTCCTGAAGACACTCGAGGTCAAGTTACGGCTCATCATTCCTTTGGCAGATACCTTCCGTCAGCTCAAGGTGCCTGTCATCGTAGTCGCATGCAAGGCCGATCTGGAGACCACTGTTCCGTTCAATGTCGTCGAGGCTATGGCGAGGCGGTACGACACGGGTATCATCCAAGGCTCAAGCGTGGACGAGAATGGGAAGAAGCAGGTTCGCGCCGGCTTCCGGTGGCTCATTCAACGCATCCTCATCAGCAGAGGAGGTATGCATCACTATCGCGCATGACCTTTTGGCTTCATTGCTCACAGAGCCACCACCCTAGATGATTATCAGGGCAACCCGGCTTCGCCCAACGCCGTCTCGTCTGCGTCGCCGCCACCGTGGGAGATCTCACGCGCGTCTTCCGTAACGCCGACGGCGTCATCTTCCTATCGCAGAGAGTCCATCCAACAATCCTCACCTACCAACCGGACATTAGGCCACGCGCCTTCGCAGTCGATATCCCATGCGAGCCGTCCGTACCATCGACCCGTGACCAACCCTCCGTCCGGAGTACCTACTCCGGCGTCTCCGACACGTGCTCGCTCGACTAGCGATCTGCTGTCTGAGCACGAGAAGTCCAAGCGGGAAGAGCGGGAGGGTCACACCACAGTATATAATGCCGGACGGAACAGCAGCCATGCGTCCCTCCAGGCTCATGCCGTCGCTGGCCTCGGCTTAGATGGGCCTTCAAGTACTACGGACGTCTCGACCTCGGATGGGGTGAGGGACCTCTCCATGAAAGAATCGTGAGTGCAGTCAGCTGGCATGGGTCGCGGCGGGTCCTTACCGTTTATATCTACAGAAGTCGTGCTCCGCCTTGGATGAGTCTGGACGACTTGCTGAACAAGCTGTTATTTATGGCCGTCTGTGATGATGGTGTGTCCTCCGTCCTATGTCAGGCCTTGCTGCTCATCACGCATTCGCGCAGATCCGGTCTTCATCTCCCATTTCCTTCTCACGTATCGACGCTTTGCAAGTCCCCGGGCGATTCTCCTCGCTATGCAGAAACGCATGCGCGCTCTCGATCATCCAACGGGTGATCCTCTGTTCGCGTGTTACGCACAGATGAGGTACGTCTCGGTTTTGTCCACTGATGCAGTGCCGCTCACGCTCTCTACAGGATTTGTCAACTACTAGATCACTGGATCAATCTATATCCCACCGACTTTGCCGTGTCTGGCGCATCTAGTGCACTCGCCGCTCTCATAAAGTCGATCCTCAACAAGACCTATCTACTCCACTACGGCGCTGAATTCCTCCCTTTCCTCGAGATGGTGTCGAGTCTGAAGGACAAGGACGCGTCGTGGGCCCTCAAAGTCGAGGACGAGAGTTCTGACTCGTCTAGCATCTCGGACGAAGAACACTCCTTCCTCGTGGACCAACCTGTGTCACAGCGCTCATCAAGTCCACCCCCCATTCCCGCCGACAACGGCCCGAGCAACCCCTCAGCATCCCAGTCTGGTTTTGCGCGCGAGAGGAAGGCAAGTCTGCCGCTGACGGCGAAGGCCCTCATCTCCTCTGCCCCCACTGCAGGTCAAGGCGGCGATCTTCAGGATTCGATACCGAAGGCACCGGCCAACCTTTCACCAAAGGACATCCTGCGTGCGCTGCAGCATACTAGTCAGCTGCTGCAAAACTATGATCCCGCCGATATTGCGCAAGAGATGACCAGATTGCAATGCCAGTTCTTCCTCCGGATTGAGGTGGGTAGTAGCGAAACTATCTCCGACCCAGTGTCTGACGACTGATCACTTTATATCAGCCGCGCCATTGGCTGCAGCACGTCCTTGTACAGGGCAAGAAGGACACGGAGTCGGACCCGATCGTTGTCTATAACCTTCTTTCGAATCACTTCGGTGAATGGTGCGCTCATGTCTCCTCGGCGTCCGTTACATCCTCGGGCTAATAGTGCTTCTTCAGGGTCGTGTCGCTGATCCTCTGTCACGATAAACCCAAGAACCGGGCACGTCAGATCGAAAAGTTCATCGACATCGCGAACCGGTTGCGGAATCTCCACAACTACTCCGGGCTCCGGGCCATCATTGCCGGGATCAACAGTGCCACTTTTGAAGGAGACGAGTCGCTCGAGCTTCTTCGGACAAGATTCAGCGAGCACTGGAAAAATTTCCAGCAATGGGACCAGCTCTTGCAGTCCGTGCGCTCGCACCAGAAGTACCGGATGGCTCTACGGAATACGAAGGGGGCGTGTATACCCGCACTGTACGCCGCGGTCTGTGTCAATGCTGTTGGCTATGCACTGACTGTTTCTCTTGCAGAGAAATTCATCTATCCGATCTCATACGCGCACACGAAGGAAACCCCGACTACCATGACGACGACCCTACCAAGATTCACTGGGCGAAGTTCAACATGATGGCGCGCTTCATCGACACCATCGTTCAGTGCCAGAAGGGCTGCCGCGAGAGTGGCGATTATGACAGGTTTCCACCCCGGGATAGGATTCGAAATCTATTCCTCACCCACCAAGAGGAGTTGCTCATGGACTACGAGGTATGTCTCGTCTCTTAGTGTCCTTACGTCGACTGACCATGCTCCTGTAGATGCAACGTTCTCGCATAGCGCTCCCGGATCTCGAGTACGAGGACAACCCCAGATCAGGAGGTCCCCGCATAGTTCCCCGGGACCCTATCTACAAGGAATCTGCCGGGTTCCGTAAGCTCTTCGCCCTTTTGGGGTAAAGAACCTCGTGTCGCACCGCGTTGTCGCACCCGCTGCTTTCCATATACCTCGCTTTCTTACAGCCAGCACATATCTATGACAGTACATTACACCCGTGAATTTTTTTGTATTACCCTTGTTGTCGACGTTTGCTATGCTGAATATGACGAGTTTGTATGCGGGCTTTTGGATCGCATCCTATATACGATACCCTGTCTATGTCTGTGCACGACCCACTCACGATTTCCTTTGATCTATCCAAGCAATTCCAAGCAATCGAGCTCTCCTTCCAAGTCTCTTCAGGTCCTCAATGTCTGACTCCCTAAGTCCATCGTATGTGAGGGTCATGCGGAAGGAACTGCCAACTGAGAAGCCTTGAGGGAATCGCCGCGAGCTCCCGTCTGATTGGCTGGCAAGTCCGGACCGGGCGAGATCCGCCTCGGGAACGAGCGTCTAAATATTTGTGTCTTTCGCACTTGCGCCTCGATGTCGAAAACCCAGACTGCAGAGGAAGTCGTCGAGCTCAACCCAGACTTCTCCTTCGACCTCTCAGGCGATCCTTACAATGACTTCCTGAACGACCACATCGATGTCCAGGACCTCGTCAAAAAGGGCTCTAAGCCGGTACGCTGGAAAGTGATATGTATTTTCCGCGGCTGCTAACGGATGTACTCAGGAACCTATCTCAGTGGACGACATCATAGCCCGTCGGAAGCTGCGCGGAAACAGTGCTAGGAAGCGTAAACGTCCTGTAGAAGATGAGGGGGAGGAGGAGGATTCTGAAGGAGACGAGGACTCGGATGACCACGAAGACGACGAAGACTCTGATGGTTCTGCTGTGTCCGAGGAGGAGTACGAGGGAGTTTCAGCAGACGAAGACGAAGATGACCCTCTGGCTACTTCTGGTGAGGAGTCCGGCGTGGAGGAGGACGAGGAAAATGGAAAAGGAGACGAGGCACACGACATGTCAGATGACGCGGAGGACGAGGAAGACGCAGCATCCTCCTCCGGCGACGAGTCAGAAGAAGAGACGCAAGCGGAGAAAGAGCGCAAGGCTGCATTCTTTGACTCCGAGTCTGGTCCCTCGGAGGCTCACACGTCCTTCCTCTCCATGAACCTTTCCCGGCCCATCATCAAGTCACTCACCACATTAGGCTTCACCACCCCCACGCCAATACAGGCCGCAACCATTCCAGTCGCGCTCCTGGGCAAGGATGTCGTCGGAAACGCCGTCACGGGTTCAGGCAAAACGGCCGCGTTCATCATCCCCATGCTCGAACGTCTCATGTACCGCGACCGGGGGAAGAAGGCTGCGGCGACGCGATGCCTGGTGCTCGTCCCAACCCGCGAACTTGGCGTGCAATGTTTCGAGGTCGGTACGAAGCTTGCGGCGCACACGGACATCCGCTTCGCGCTGGTTGTAGGTGTGTGCATCCGCGAGTTTCTCTGGAGTGTGACCATCTGCTCAACGTTCGTCAACCCTTCACGCCAGGTGGCCTGTCCATCAAGGCGCAAGAAGCAAATCTGCGAACCCGGCCGGATGTCGTTATTGCCACCCCTGGTCGTCTCATTGACCATATCCGCAACTCTCCCACCTTCACCCTCGACGCTCTCGATATCCTTGTTCTGGACGAGGCGGACCGCATGTTGGAGGACGGTTTCGCCGATGAGCTCACTGAAATTATCAAGTCATGTCCGACGTCTCGCCAGACCATGCTCTTCTCTGCTACCATGACTGACTCCGTTGACGAGCTCGTCCGCATGTCGCTGAATAAGCCGGTCAGGCTCTTCGTCGACCCTAAGCGTGCGACCGCACGGGGTCTGCTGCAAGAGTTTGTTCGTGTACGGGCTGGGAAGGAGGCCGAGCGTTCAGCGCTACTAGTCGCGCTTTGCAAACGGACATTCAAATCCCGTGTCATAATCTTCTTCCGGAGCAAGAAGCTCGCTCACCAGATGCGCATAGTGTTCAGGTTACTGGACATGAAGTGCGACGAGCTTCATGGCGACCTCAGTCAGGAACAGGTGAGACAGGTCCCACCCTTAAGCGGAGGCGCTGGAGCTGACCGTGTATACTTAGCGGCTGAAAGCGCTGCAACAATTCCGTGACGGACACGTCGACTACCTCATGGCCACAGACCTGGCTTCCCGCGGTCTGGACATTAAGGGGATCGAGACGGTCATCAACTATGACATGCCGGGACAGCTTGCTCAGTATCTCCACCGTGTGGGACGTACAGCACGCGCGGGCAAGAAAGGACGGTATGCCCGTTCTCCGACACCGGCTTCTCCGGGATTCTCATCGGGACACTTGACAGATCTGTCACGCTTGTGGGCGAAGCGGACCGCAAGATGCTCAAGGCGGCCATAAAGCACTCGTCCGGCGGCGAGGATCAGATCCGCCACCGGCAGGTCCCGCAGGAAGTGGTTAGCAAATGGGCCCAGAAGCTCGACTCGCTCAAGCAGGAGATCTCCGAAATCCTGCAGGAGGAGAAGGAGGAGAAACAGGTCAGTGCGCGGGCGTTCTATCCATTCGCATACGGCGTGCCTTATGCTGCTCCATTGACAGCTTCGCCAAGCCGAAATGGAACTCAAAAAGGGCCAGAATATGATTGAGCACGAAGCGGAGATCTTCTCGCGGCCCGCTCGCACTTGGTTCCAGACAGGGAAGGAGAAGGCCAAGGCCGAAGGTCAGTCATTTCAGGGATTCATTTCCCCTCATGCCCAAATAGAGTGATTCCTTGTCCATCAGCGTTGAGTAAACAACAGTACGAAGCTGGTTTTGACGCCGGTAAAAAGGGAAAGTCAAAGGAGCCAGCGCAGACGAAGGTACGTAAAATGAAGCCATCGTGATCCGGCCGCTGCTGACGGAGCGGCCCAACTAGCCGAAACGGGACAAGTTTGCGGGGCTATCGAGGCGGGCTAAGCGGAGGAAGATGGCGATGGAGGAGGATGCGGCGGAGACTGGGGCGATCCGTGCGGCAGTTCGTTCTGCCAAGAAGGCAACTCGACCCGCCAAGATTGGCGAGCCAGAGCGACGAACAACATCTTCGAAGAAGAGGGACAAGAAGGGGGTGCGATCGAAGAGCAAGACGAAGTCGAAAGGTGGCGCGTTCGACAAGGACTTGGGACAGCGGCCGGCGAGGGAGGGCGTGAGGGCGAAGAAGGGCGACGTGATTGGAGGCATGGGAAAGAAAAAAGGCGGAAAACGGAAGTCATAGGACCCTCCCTTGTATGATGTGTCCGGGGAGTCACCCTACCTGGACTTTGCCTCTCCGCATGCAGCGATCGAGGTCTTGAGTGGATTCATCGCCTGTCTGATGCATTGGGGTACCTAGCATGATGCACCCCAGCAAGTATTCCGTCAAAAAAACACTCTTACGTCGGTCAAGATTGCTATGAATGTTGTTGGACAACTCGCCCACGGAAAGGATCACGCTGGACTTTATGCGAGCAACATGGGAACTAAGCAAAGGCCGGACGCACATGAGGCCGCTCGCGATTCGGCGACGCGTGACATGTGTGACATTATCGTGACAAGACGCGGTTCTTAGGCGTCTTTGTAGGCGCGTATGGTGCGCCTCTTGCTCCGGACGCTGAACTTTGGAGTGAGTGGCACGGTGCCTTTCTCCGTTGAATGTATGCGCTACCCTCCGCTTCCATGATCTCATCCCCTGCCATCGGCTCAACGCAGAATTACCCAAAAACCCCTAGTTGTACATCGTGTTCCGCTGTAGCGGTGTGCGTTCGCCCTACAACTTGACATTGGCACCTACCTCCGATACTCATCCCTTAGTGGCCTCATTGACAGTGAAGAACGCAAGAATCCGGGTTTTTAGGTCATGCGCCCCCAGTTGCCTATGAATATACCTAATCTGATCCGCTATGCAATCGCAGAACGTCCACCTATGGCTACTACAATCGCTCCTGTGGCGACAATACAATTGCCAGCCGCCTCACGCGTCCTCCGCACATCATGGTGCCCAGACAAAGATTTGCTTGTCGTGACTACCCATGTCTCACATCAGGAAAAGATGACGCTGTATAAGATGCAAGGTTCAAAGAAATGGGAAGTCACAATTCAGCCTCAGTTGCTCGGCAAAACAGAAGCCGAAGTTGTAGGCGTTGCCTGGAGCCCGGACGGTATGAGCGCTCTACACCGAGGGTAATTTCGTTCTCACCAACTCTAATCGTAGTCCAGAGTATCGCAGTCGCGTCCAATCCACCCATGGTCTCGATACACTCTATTCAGGATGGCAAGGAAATACGCAGTTACCCCATTGAATTGCCTTACCACAAGATATTGGTAACTGGGGTTTGGTGGTTCCTAGAAGAGAAGAAGGTTGTTGGGAACGGACTCCCGGATATCTTCAAGCGAGGCGAGAACATTGTTGGAGCATTCTTACGAGCGACCGCTATGTATGGACGAGCTAACCATCATGCTTAGACTGGGTCCGCCCACGCCATACTCAAGGGTCTTCCGCTGCTAGATCCAGTACAAGATGACACAAGATCTCTTGGGTGAGCATTAGGCGCTTGTACAGCTATCCTTGAGATGATGCATGCTGAGAAGGTTTCAGGTCGAGTGAACTGTTCGCATTCAAAGGCGTCCGCAGCAAGTCAGCTCAAACCACGCATGTCACCCCAGGGAGCATTGACATCTGGCCACGCCTTCCCACCGACCTGGCTGCAGCCTCCATAGCGGCGAACAGGCCCGATGCCGAACATACATTTCCTGAAGCGGAGAACGAAGCTGATGATACCAATGTCAACAGCATCCTGGCCGTCGCCGACAATCTAGGCTACGTCCACTTGTTCCTCGAAGGGAGTTACCCCCTGGGTGCCGTGTCCATCCGGAGCAAGTTCTTCCCGAAGTCTCTCTACAAGCTCCGAGATCACTTCTTCGCCCACATTGGCCCTGCCGCTGCTGCTGCTGCTGACCCATCTGTCACACTCTTCCCCGCCGTCGTACAGCTGCCGTATCTCACGGGCAGGCATATGAGAGATGTAGCAAGGGTGTCGTCATCCGCTCGTGAGCTCCTGTCCTATGCGATGCGGGTGGTCCGAGACATGCGGGTGGCTTGGTGGGGCCAGGACGGTTCTCCGGGGGCTCGCACTTTGGGTCCAAAATGGCTGCGGTCTCTGGAAGACAGGCAGAAGAACGAGTTTGGCCGTGAGTTCTCAGGCATGAGCTATTGTCTACACCGTGTTCAGCCATTCTTCGCAGATGAGGTGGCCTACGCGCTGCTTGACCTGACGTGCTTGCTCACGACGGGCCGATCATCGGAGTCGTTGCTCGATTACCTCGGAAGTGGGGAGCATATGAGTGAGAGGGTATGTTTGCTGCTCGTCGTGGCTGTATGAGCACCGCCTCACCAGAAAACGACAGAGCATGCAAAAATGGGAGACGATCATGACGGACGCGTTAGTTCGGGTACGAGACCTCGCAGAGAAGCGGGTCGCTCCAGCCTGTCAGCGCCTATACTTGCTGCTGCAGGAAGTTCAGGGTTGGGCCGCCTTGTAGGCCGTGTATTCTCGATTCATGCATGCTCTTTCTGACACCGCCTCAGGCCCCAATATGCCGTATGCAATCTCAAGATGGCTGAGGTGGAGTCTTGCCTAGACCTCACCGCTGCTGTGATATTCAATTCCAGCTCACTTGCCGCGGCCTCGCGGAAAGAACTTCTACGCTTCAAGGAGTTCATGAAGTGGATACGTTACGGTACGTGGGTTCCGCGCTCTCGCGAGCTAGCCCCGTCTGATGTGTGCTGCAGAGACGGCGCGAGCCAACGCAACTGGAGACCACCATCACCACCGCCCCCAACACGACATCCTTGAGGTTAACGAGTACCTGATGTCTAGTCTTCGGGCTAGCCCGATCGACAAGTGGTTCACTGGCCTCGCAGCGCCGATCAATCGTGAGAACATAGGGGTGCCCAGCGAGAACTTGACCATCGAAGCTGCGATTGCCAAGGCTCAAGCGGCACTTGATAGCTGGGATCAAACCGTGCACGACGTAAGTCCAAGCCACTTACGTGCCCTCCACCCGCAAACTCTAATTTCCGCCATTCTGAATAGGACGTCGCACCTCGCGACCTCTCGCATATCGAACGGAACTTGGATAAGCTTCTGCTGACGCTAACGGAGCGCTGCAAGGCGATCTTTGACGAAGCTGCACGAGCGGCCGCACGCTCTGCAGTGCGCGTGGCCGAGTGGGGGATCGCTCCAACAGCGGCAGTCCCGGACACCCCGCAGTCAGCTGGGGGTGCCGCGGTCATTCGGGAGCGGACTGTGCCAGACGAGACCAAGGCAAGCGACTACGAGTTTTCAACGTGCCGTCGTTCTCTCACCGAGCGAGTCGTACAGCCGGACAATTTTATCCAATTTCTTGCAATCAAGCCACCGCATGACGGTGTGCGGTCCCATCGTGAGCACCCCGGGTCCCCCTTCTTAGCACACCTGCGCTGTTCCACGTTCAGTGATCGCTGACGTTGCCGTCGTGCTCTAGTCTGCGTTGTCCGGCTGCAACAGGGTCTGGGCGCTCTCAAGGGTGTTCCGACGGTCGAGGTTGCGGTACTGGAGTGCTGTGCCTCGGGGGAGGCAAGCGACGGGCCAGTACCTTTCGATCTCCTCGATTTCGACTTCTTCGATTCGGAAGTGCTAGTGCTCGTGTACAGGCCGAAGGATCAACAAAGTGAGTGCACCCAGCCCTCGGGTGTCCGCTGATGCGGCCGCTCATCCCGATCATATCGTAGCAGCCCGTATCGCGACGGTCGGCTACGCCGATTTAATGTACCACGCGATCCCGTCCCACGACTACGTAACCGGCACGCCTCGAAAGGCGCTGATGGAGGACGTGCTGAGGCGGCTGGCGAACGGACAGGTACGCAGGACGGTGTGCTACTCGTTGCTGTTGCGTGGGCGGACTGCGCGCAACGGTCGCGACGGCGTTTATGGATAATGTGCTGAACCATTTCCTTTTCAGGTTCCCTCGGCTCCCGCACCGATCATTCAGTCGCGAACGCTGGACGGGTGCAGGGCGGGGGGCGTGACGCTCGCGGTGAACGGCCGCAGTGGGCGGCGAGTGTCGTGCGTTCTGGACGAGGCGGGGCTGAGCTTGGAGGTGCTGGATATGGAAGGGGACGAGGAAGAGCTGGAGCTGGAGGAAGCGGAAGAAGACGAGGGATCAGGCTGATTGTCGATAACCGCGCGCCGGACGTGGGCTCGGGTGAGGGTCGTCGCTGGCATGCTGCAGTCGTGCGTGGCCGGGGGCATGCTAGTATGTAGCTGGCAAAACTGGGTTGTATATTGAGAGAACGGAATTGATTTGGTGGGTCGACACGAGGGGAGGCGACAGGCGCGTGGGAGTCACACGGCAGTGGTGTGGACCGGTTGGGCGGGCAGGGAGTGCTGGATGGGGCGTCGGTGGATCGGACCTGAGATGGAGAAATGAGGATTAGGCTCTGGAGAGGACTGATGGGAAAGGCGGGCGAAAAGATGGGGAATTTGGCGAGGGAGGGGAGGATAATTGGGCGATTGGGAGGCCTCGTGTGTTTAGGCCGCTGTGCCGCTCTCTCCCGGCTGCGTTCTCTTCTGCCCATCCATCCGAATTTATATCCCAAATCGTCGCCGCTGCCAGGCCCGGAGTCCGTCCTACATCGTCCTCAGCTGCCCTCTCTTCCGCTTCCCTCGCTCCCCTCCACCACCCGCCACCCCATGCCGCCGTCCCCCGACCCGAAAGCAGGCTCTGACGATGGCTCCTCTCGCGTCTCCGACGCCGCCCTCAGGAAGAAGAAAAATGCCGACGCCCAGGCCGCCTTTCGCGCCCGCCGCGCCAACTACATCGCGACGCTCGAGGAGACAGGTGCGCTCGCCCGTTGTACCCGCGCTACCTCCCCCCGCTGATTTGCCTCATCGCGCGCCCAGTCACCAACCTAGAGAGCGTCGTCCTCCAACTCCAGGAGTCATGTCGGCACACAGAGTCCCAGCTCCAGGAGATGCGCCAGGAGAACGCGCGCCTCAAAACCGAGCTCGACCACAAAGAGAGCCTCTTGAGGATGTACGAGCAGCAAAAGAAGGTCGATCGCGAGCCCCAGGACGACTACCCCATGTCCTCCTATGCCCCCGCTCGCACCCCGCCCGTCACCATGTCCGCGTCCATGTCTGGAGGCCCTGTCGGCAACTATGGCGACGACTCGATGCGCTACCCGTCCAACAACCACGCCTCCAGCTCCATGAACGGCGCCTCGTACCACAACCCCAATCAACAAGAATATCCCCAACGTTCGCCCGCCCTAGGATACGTGTCGATCGCGGGCAATGGCTCAGAACCTCGATCAATGCACGCTGACGGGAGGATGCCCCGGTACGACCCATATCCGTCATATCCTATCGACACCTCCAACCGTGACAGCGGTTGGGTGGCGCATCCGGGCACGGCGGTCAGCGACCCCGGTTCGATGGACAGTAACAGTGCCGCCCACTCTCCTACGTTCGTCGAGTCACCCACGCTCACGGCATCGGACATCTCATATCCGTCCCGCTATGGCGTGGTCGAGGACCAAAAGGTTCCACTCACGCCGCTCACAACTTCCCCTTATATGTTCGCCCCCAGCCGCTCTCTCTCCCCCGCCGCATCAACGCCGTCGTCCGCGTCATCGACCTCGATCGCCCCCGCCCCCGCCCCGTACGCGTTCACCTTCCCCGAGGGCACGTCCATAGCGGACAGGCCCGAGTTCTACCGCCGGCCACACGCGCCGGAGCTCACCCTGCACGGCGGCACGGCGGACGTCACCTCGATTCTCCGCATGAGCGCCCGCGCAAATCCCTCCTCCTCGTCTTCCTCAGCAAACGATCGCCCCGTGCAGGCCCCCTCGCCGTACTCCCGCGCCGACAACGGCTCGCACGAGCGCGAGAGCGACGGCGAGTCCTCCTCGTACACCTACTCCTCCCGCTCGCGCACGCGCACGAGCACCGTCTCCCGCACGTCGCGCTCGCCGTCGCCCGGCCCGCCGCCGATCTGTGGCACGCTCGCAGTCATCAAAGCGCAAGCGTTCGGCGCCCTGCGCAGGACCCGGGGCCGGTCGAAGAAGACGTCCGAGGGCGCGGCAAAGGCCGCAGTCGAGGCCCTCGCCGCGCGCGGTATCGGCGTCGCGAATCCTGCGAAGCGGCCGCGACTGCACGACAGCGACGGGGATCTGCGGATTTGAGGCTGCGGCCGCGGCCGCGTCCGAGTCCAGGATTGTCTATCTCGACGCGTATGCGCGCGCGACCGACGACTGGAGATTTATACGACTGAACGGGGACGATCGAAGCGCGAATATGAATATGAATCAAGTAGAGGCCTCCCACACTCATATGTACCAACATCTCGAAACAGCATTTTGCGATCTAGCTCTAGCTCTAGCTCTGCCTTCGGGACTCTGTAGACGACTCGACTGCCTGACTGCTACTTACACCATCCCTTCTCTTGCTTTGGCCCCACATTCACACCACTGTCTCCCTCCATGCACACAGCACGCCGTTACTTATTCGCTCACAACATGTTCTAGGTATACTTCATGTAGGATAATATTACATGTAATATAGTGTTGCCTGCTTTGCATGTATATATAGCCGCTATGCTTTCGTCCCAAGCCAATCCCCCTCCCGCTCCGTCGTCCGAGACCCCTGCGAACGGCCAGCGATAAGCGTCGAACGGTCGCCTCGCAAGTACGGAACGGGCTCCTTGACTGCGTCCGAAGATAGGCAGAAGATACCCCATCGTCGTATGTTTCCCACCAGAAGGCGCATTTGGCGCACGATTCCGACCAAAGCTTTTGGCACAAAAGAAGCATTCCTCCTTCCAACCAAACAAGGTTCAAGCTACGCCTCGGCCGAGTGCGAGCTGAAAAAGGGCACATTACATGTAGGTCGCCGAAATGAAAGACCGCCGTGGCTGTAGGGGGAAAGAGGTGGGTAACGCCGTGATATTCGGATAGGCGACTGTCTCGTGCACGTCAATGCGTGGGCGCGGGCTGTGCAGACGCAGCAGCGCGAGGCGTGAGACCGCAGGCCGCAGCGAGAAGGCCAAACAAGCCGTTCGCGAGATGTGGCGAACATGGCGGTCCTTGCGTGTCCACCAAATAAAGTCCGCATGTGCGCGCCGGGGGTTCTACAGAGTTCCGCGGGCTTCATATGCAAAGCGGCAGACGATCGAACGAAGCCGACAGGGTAGAGGAACGGTTAATCAAGTACCGTGAGACTTCCAGCGTCGGCTACCAACATCGTTCCAGAAACTCGGTGTTGTGCGGAGGATGGAACGGCAGAGGGCGGTTGGGACTGAACCACAAGACCGATGATGCAGGTCTGATAGTCTCCATCCACACTGGGAGAGCCCACGGGCGAACCGAGCGCATCTAGTCCATTCAATATGCCCGAACGGTCAGCTCTGCAGACTTGTGCGGCTTAGGCAAAGCGCATGCGCGTACCTGGTGATGAAGCACCGCACCAGTTCTATCCCGGACATCGACCCCCGAACGTGCCCCCCGTCATCCGCAAAATCATGTGCGACAAAGGGATAGCGCGCGACACTCAGATGCTGCTTCATCTCTTCTGTTCGCAATGAGGCCATCGGCGGACGTCGCGATTCAGCGGGTCACAGACATCCGTCGATTGACTTTAGGCACCGCGGGATCCCAAGTGCCCCTGATTTCACTGGCGGAAGCGCGTCAGCCACACCTTAAACGAGGCCGAGATCACCTAAATCGACACGCACTTCTTGTATTTCTGCGCCCAAACCAGTACGCCAGGCGCGACGAGTGTCACGAAGATAAAGCAAGCGATATAGATGTAGGCTGCGGTGCTTGATAGGGGGTACGTGAGGATAACCGAGAGCACGGAAATGAGTGTCGTGAGGATGACTTGCAGGGTTATTGCGCCGTCCTGCAGGAACCAAAACGCTGAAGTCAGAAGTGGGTTGTAGCACTATATGGACTATAGATGAACAAACCTGCATGCGGCGCCGAAGCATCGGGAAGAGTGCGAATGACTGCACAGAAAACAGGATCAACCCGAACACGGAGAGATCGTCCGACAGTCGAGAAGCAAGGACAACGGACGACGATATGGCAGCATTCATGGAGAGGACTGACGTCAACCTCAAGGCGAGAAGTCGACAGAATTAATCTCCTAGCAGCGTGGTTTATGACATAACCACATACCTTTCACGTTTGTGACCGCGCGGTCTAATGGCAGTGTAGTCCGCCAGCAAGGCGTTCAGGATAAAGAGGCACGCTGACAATGCCCAAATGGAATCAGAAGAGGTAGCAGCGGTCAAGGTCTTTAGGACCGGCGAAAGGGACATCAGCGCTAGGAAGACAAGTATGGAGGCCTTCAGCGTCTTTGCTCCTGAGCAAAACAACCGTGTCATTGAACATGTGCCAGAAGAATGCAGGGACTTGAGACGTACGATTGGTGTTCCGAGTGACTGTGTCTACGCTGCCTCGTTCAAGCAACTCCCATACGATATAACCTGTCAGAAACACCCCGCCAGATAGCCAAACAAGAACGCGAGGATCCAAAAGCCGCTGTTGAAGTCTCATGAAGACAGCAAGGAAAACGAAGATGCTCGCGAGGTGCTGGCTTATGGGACACGATAGAATAACAAGCTCGCGATAAGTATAGGGCTGGAAGTTGGCTGCATGTCCAACTTGCACTGAGAATATGTTCCAAGACATATCCCAAGGGATCTACTCACGATTCCTGCTGAGTGAAGCCAGAAACGAACGTGGAACATAGTTGTCAGGGTATGGCTTCTTCTTCCACAAGACCCGTTCCCATTCTGCTTCCCATGCCTCCGTGTACATTCATGAGACGTCGCGCAGAGTCCAGAACGCCGACCAGCGGTCGTGCCAGGCGTGCTTGACGGTGAACTGGAGCAGATCAAGCAGTCGTCGTCCGGAAGATCGTGAACGTGTAGGCTGAGTTTTGGAGTCATGGGCGTCTGCAAACCTGCCACGACACCGCGAGATGAGGCGCCCATAGAGGTCCTTCCCCGTACACAACTTGGATCTCGTTGACACATGCATGAATATTTACATATGACCAGATATGGCTGTTTTTTCTTCGTCGATGCACAGTACTTAGGTGGCCGGAGCTCGCTGCAGTATTCGTATAGCCAGTTGGCCCCGCTCGGGTGGTATCACTCAATGATCATCGTCATCCCAGCGGTAGATCCATGGGTGCTACGGGTGAATAATCTTATTATCCCAAAACCAAGTAGATGCAGTGTTCGTGGATACCAGCACACTCCCTCCGTGTTCTCGATGGACACACGTAGCGCCATAACGTGTGGGGTCCCGGTGTCGTCAGCCTGTCTACTTCCGATGCAACTCGTTATCGCGGGCGGCGGCCTCGTGGTGGTACAAAACGAACGCCGCACGCTTTCAAGCATTTGAAACAGCAACGGTCAGTCCCACTTTGAATGGCGTTGTCGTAAGCAACGGGAGCGATCAAGGGTACACCTGCCATGCACTCACCACGAGTCGCTCTGGCTGTTCCTGTTCCTGTGCGCGGGGCGAGGATTTCTGTGCTTCCAGTTTAGCAGCAAGTCGCCCCGCTGTAGGATTTTTGGACTGCACTCCTCGTGTGCTGGCCTGGGAGAACGCAAAACAACACAGATAACGTATACATGATTAGCTCGGTCGCGGCATGCTTCCAGGCAGCACGAACCTCTCTCTGCCGTCTTTCCGCTGCTTCCGCCGCTGCCCGCCTGGGGTCATCCGGGCGCGAGGGTGCAGCGGTGCTATCAGCTGCTGAACCCAAGACTTGGTGTCCACCAGTGACAGTACCCGACTTGGAACAAAGGGAGCCCATATGCCGAGTTAGCGTTCGTGTTCAAGCTGCATAAGGCTCAGAACTGCGCGTGTCTGCTTAACGATGCTTACGCTGCCACATTTGCCATCGGCTATTCCCAGGTTTGTGATCTCTGCATTCGTGTGTGGAGTGTCCGAATTCCCATATTTTCTATTCATCTCTCGAGGCTCGAGCAAGCTGCGTCGCAAATCCTGGAAAATCCGAATCAATACTACCAGAATAGACTAGCACAACATGTCTCATTCAATGGCGCCACTGCTATGGTAAGAATGCGGCATGCGATTGCCCGCGGGGGACACGTTTAGAGCAAGGGGCAAAGTAGGGTATGTGATCTATAATACAGCTATACCAAGAACATCCAGTCCAACCCTGAATAACGAGCTGATCCCCGTTAAGCTACTACGCATTCGGCGGCAAGTCGGACACGCCCACATAGGCTCCTCGGTTGTCTCGAGTGGAAAGGCTGCGGCCCGTCTCTCCAAGATGGATGTCTTCGGGCTGTCTCTGCGGAGTCCATGCCTGGCGCAGGACGGTGTCAGACACACGCAACAGTCGGATAATCCGACGAAAAGCGATAAAATGATACACACCTCCCACCACCGCCTACCTGTACTCCATGGCAGACTCGTGTCAAATCCTGCTTTCAGCATGCGACCCTTTATGCCTGCACCCAGGAGAAGACCAAAAACTGTGAGAAGGAAAAGAGTGACAACAAGCTGATCGCGAGGGGAATCCCTCTCTGGGAATAGCAAGAGTTCCAGGCAGACGAGAGGTCAGCCAATGCCATAAGGACTCAGGGTCGGCGGTACGCACGGAAACAACGAGCCTCGATGTCCCCCTCCTTGCCGGTCGCAGTGTCAGGGTTGGTGTCGCCGATGGACGCCCCTGCACACTTCGGTAGGTTCTGGTTGAGACACCATTGCTTCGTGCACGAGAGGCACGGCTTGCTCGGATCGTCGGGGAGATCCATTCGTAGAATGGTATAATTTGTGCCAAAGCAGATACCTAAGATAGACACTCAGCTCCTGCGACGGTAAAGGTGGATGTGAACGAGGAGAGGAAACGCACATTTGCAGAAGCTAGTTGCTTCCCATTTGTGTCCGAGGACTGCGCCGACAGATGGCTACTTCCTTGCGCATGAGTTACGGGTCCAGTCGTGAGCGCGGAGAAATAGTCCTCACAGAGTATACTAGCAGCAAGAGCAACCAGCACAACAATGGAGTTGTGCGCGACGTCGTACGAGACATGATCGCGGTCGTGAGCAGAGCTGAGAGCAGCGGCCGGAGAGTGCGTTAGAAGTGTTCAGAGACGCGCGTCTCGACTGTCCTTCCGCCGACCTCGACTACACTGCCCAGCAGGGACTGCCATTCCTTTCGTCGTGCACGCGCTCTAGTCTACTGCTGGCCTCGTTAATCTAAAGAATAGTCTCCTGGAATTAGAACGCGTGAACAGCTAGACGTCACTTTGACAACTGGGGATGGCGACGGAATTCGAGGATGTGCTCACGAACCAGCCGGTGGTGATTGACAACGTCCGTCAAGAGTACTACTGTTATAGGCGACCTCGTTCCATTCACTTACTTTTCCGTCAATTCTGCAGGGCTCTGGGACTATCAAGGCTGGATTCGCAGGACAGGACCATCCGAAATGCTTCTTCCCGTCTTTGTGCGTCTGTCCGGTCAGAACTGTATTGCGACGCGTACGCGTCGTATCTGACATCCACTTGTTGTGATCTAGTGTCGGACGGCCAAAACATGTCCGAGTAATGGCAGGGGCACTAGAGGGCGACGTCTTCATCGGGCGCAAAGCGCAAGAAGCCCGCGGACTCCTCAAGATCAAGTATCCGATGGAACACGGGATTGTGACGGACTGGGATGACATGGAACGAATATGGAGCTGGGTGTATGCTGAGGAGCTGGGAACTCTGAGCGAAGAGGTGCGTGGAATAACAATCGTCGTCGTGTACACCGCGAAATCGAACCTAACGTGCAGTCTTAGCACCCAGTACTGCTCACGGAAGCCCCGCTCAACCCGCGGCATAATCGTGATGTCGCCGCGCAGATATTCTTCGACACTTTCAACGTTCCTGCTCTATATATTTCCGTTCAAGCTGTACTGTCACTGTGAGTCAGCTCCTTGATCTCTCGCTATCCCGCTCAGGCTATATCGCGTGCAAAGGTATTCTTCAGGCCGAACAACAGGAATCGTTCTAGATTCCGGAGACGGCGTAACCCATGCTGTTCCTGTTTTCGAAGGCTTCTCCATGCCACATGCTATCCGGAGGGTAGATGTCGCAGGTAGGGACGTCACAGACCACCTCCAGCTCCTCCTAAGGAAGGCCGGTCACCACTTACACACAACCGCTGAGCGCGAGGTCGTGCGAACAATCAAGGAGAAATGCTGCTATGTTGCATTGAACCCTGCGAAGGAGGAGAAGGATTCACTAGGCCGGAGCGAGGAATTCCGTTTGCCCGACGGCAACACTGTTCAGGTACATCACGCAAACTGACGGTGCCTTCTGTCAGTACGCTCATAGTGTCCGTCAGCTCGGCCCCGAGCGATTCCGCGCACCGGAGATTCTGTTCAATCCCGAGCTGATTGGTCAGGAGTATGCTGGCGTGCACCAGGTTGTTGTGGACTCGATCAACAGAGTGGACTTGGACCTAAGGAAGAGCCTGTTCTCAAACATCGTGCTCAGCGGCGGCAGCACGCTCTGTAGAGGTATGTATCACCCGTGCGATCTCCTATCGAAATTGACATCTCCTTTGCCAGGATTCGGTGATCGCCTGCTAAATGAGGTGAAGAAACTTGCGCTAAAAGACGTCAAGATAAAGATCTATGCTCCCCCAGAACGCAAGTATTCGACGTGGATTGGTGGATCCATCTTGGCTGGCCTCAACACCTTCAAGAAGGTACAGCCTGCCTGTGATTCCTCTTATGCAACTGCCTCTCACCGCATTCGCAGATGTGGGTATCAGCTGAAGAATATCAGGAGGATCCGGACATCATTCACAAGAAACTGGGTTTCTGAGTGGTTTCTCAACTTCGTTCGCTCTTCTCGCAGGTTTGCCGGTAGACCATATCCTTTTTTGTCGCTATGATACCCGACATGTAGTGTGCAGTCCTAATGCTATCTTGCACGACCTCCATACAATCCTCCAATCTTCCGTTTCATCCTGAACGACGGCAAGCCAAGGTAGAAGCTCGACATAGTCGGACCGCAACGTAGATTATCCGCATGCGCATAATTGTCATGAGCATTGAAAAGCAGGGAAAGCGGGCATAAATGATAGGATACAGCTGCTGCAAACAACTTTTGCGAAGTGCGGATATGCATGGAGTGCAATGCGAGAAAGCCCTGAGATGATACAATGCGTCCAACCATTACTTGCCCTTTTTGGGGGGCTCGGCCGCCTTGACCTTCTTCGTACCGCGGAGCTATGGAGAGAGGCGGTGGTATCAGAGAAAGATAGAGAGGGGGACGGAGAGGTGTCACTGACCTTCTTCGCACGGTTCTTGCGCTCCTTGCGCAGCTTGCGGTTAGTTTTCGGTGGTGCCTGCGCAAGGCCAGACTATAGACGAATATACGTGGGTTGGCCACCACGATCTCACGATGAAGGAGGGGAACGGACGCACCCGAATCAACCGGTACTTGGGCTCGAACTTCCGCTGCGACGCCTCATCGTCGTAGATCAGACCGAAGCCTGTGCTCCTGCCACCACCAAAGACAGTCTTCAGGCCGAAGGTCACGACACGGGCCTTGTCGGTCTTGTAGATCTGCGCGAGCCGCTCAGAGAGCTCCGCCTTGGAGACGTTCGCGCGGTTGGGGTGGAGGACATCGACGATAAACTGGCGACGCGCCAGGAGGCGGTTCGTGATGAACTTGCGGGTGCGGATTGTTACCGGTGCTGAGGTGTCGGCCTGCATATAGAACGAGGGCGTCGAGGAGAGAGCATGACGGGGATTTGGAGGGGGGTAGAGCGAGTCAGACATCCATTATCCAGAGGGTCGATCAGGCGCACGAGTACATCCAGATGCCAGATGACCCATCCAGCCTTCTCCAACTATACTCCAGCCATTCCAACGTTTCCAACGGTCCTCCAAGGGCTCAGCAACACGATGGAACGACACTCACCATGGTTGGATGCCGGCTTTTGAGTCCTTTTACCTTGTCGTCGTTGGGCCGTTGAAGTTTGCCAGTGCCTGCTTGCCTGGATGTTGACCAAACAGGGCAATACAGTGATCGCCCGAGCCGCACGACAGACGCCCTCCCAAATACCGGCAAACAGCGGAGGAGCGCCAGGCGCTCGCACCGGTCCGAGTCCGTCTGCGGCCTCCATTGCCCTCCTGCGCACTGCGTTCAGGGCCACCTTACATCCTCTGGTTTACTGCTCTATCTATTCCCTCTTAATTTCCTCTATCCTGCACGCGTGAAGCGTAAAATGAGCATGAGCAATAGCAATAACATCCGTTCACACTTCGCCTCGTTCGCCGCCTACGTGAGCCGCCCCGTTCGCCAACCCAATGCTATTGTGCGCTGAAATGTTCCAACGTTCGTGCCTCCAGACTCCTCCCCCGGACGACCCCTCGTATCCCGGATCAACCAGCAGGGGTTCTTCGAGGGCATGGTTCCCTTCGGGGGCGGCCTCGGGCTCGCAGCAGCCGACGTCCTACCAGTCCGGCGGTATACCGACTTTCAACACCTCCCAGGCTGGCGGAGCGGGCGCGCTGGAGGACGCGGAGGCTGAGAACGTCAACAACTTGTGGGAGACGCGTCACGGGTTAAGAGTCGACCTGCTCGCTGCGTCTGCGTATCTACTGGGTCCGGTCTCTGGTGCGTGCTGCCAGCCTGTCTTCGTACTGGTGTACACCTCAATTCTGGATCGTGTTCTTGCGCAGCGCTGACCCTCCTCATTGTCGAGACCTACAACGACTTTGTTCGTTTCCACGGTACGTTGTATCCAGGTTATGCTGAAAGTTTTGCCACGGGCTGACCGTGCTATCAGCGTATCAATCTGCCCTGCTCACTACACCGCTTGTAATAATGCGCATATTGGCGTCTCTCCTCCAATTTTCCTCATTCCTCCGCACAATTTTTACCTTCTTGCTGATCATACCATCATATTACATGGCGTAAGTCCCCATAAACTCATCAGCCCCTAACCACTTGTTGAAGCAACGCTTCAGATGGCGAGCGTACGTGGATGCTTCACGAAATGGTCTCGTGCGGTTTCAGGTACCTTTTATCGGACCCTTGGCAGAACGTTGGGTATACGAAGAATGATGTATCCGCGTGTGCTAGTGCCGTATAAATCTGTCTTGCCACTTACATGCCCTTCCATGCAAACAGACCCTTAGCTATCTTTTGATCACTCCGTTCTCAGGTGTGTGGGTCCCGTTCCGCGTCTTCTGTACGTAGTCCTCCTGTTGCGCCCTGTGAGAGGAATTTGTGTCTTCAGGCGTGTGCCGCAGGAGCACTTCACACAAAAGAGCTAATTGTCATGGAGTGATAACATTGGACCAGCCCTTCTAGTGATGCGCTACAAAAGTACGAAACAAACATTGTCCATCCAGAACACACAACACGGAGCACGGCCACCTTGTCGCGTCACAATGCAGTGGTTCCGCGAGGTCTATGCTGGCACTACCATGATTGCTGTTGCTAGTGCGATGACTACGTTCAAGTCTGGTATCAACAGGTTGAGCAGCCCATCCGTGAGGTTCTCCGTGAGGTCGAGGATTTGGTCGAGTAAGCATTTGATTTCATACACGACTGTCTACGTGGTCAGAAGCTAATATCGAGCAATGACAGAACGCCCCCACTTACCGGGTCCTAAGATAGGCCCCAAAACAGGCAGGCCGTATACAATGGTAGTGATTGAACTCAACGCGTCCTTGGTAGCGTTAATCATGGCTTTCAGCGCATCCTCCAGTGGGTCGTTGGGGTCGTAGTTCGCCAGCCCTTTCTCCTGATCGCCCAGAAGCGTCCTGAACCCGAGAAGGTCGGTCTGATACCCGGTGACTGCACTGAGGACTTGTGCTTGATAGACGGGATCGTCGCCAGAAGTGGAAGCCTGAGATGCCAATCCGTCTAGGAAACGTCATGGGCTTGGTGGATCGGACAACGGAGAGCGTGGACACGCACCAAGTTCCGCAGCACTAGCTGTCAAAGCCGTGAGCGAGTCGTCTTGACGGCGTGCATAGGACGAGATAAAGGACGATGCGTGGTCCACTATCACAGGGTCCATGTCACGGCGCGCAACGGAGGATTCTTTTTCCAAGGGATCTTGAACTACGGTTGTGTAGTTTTTGACAGGAATGCGAGAGGCATAGTCCGCGACGTGAGGCATCAAAGGCATAGGAAAAGGTAGGGGTGTTGCCAGCGCAGAGAGTGGGGCCGAGACCGGGCCGCCGATTGAGACAAGGAGGGCAGCCTGGAAGCCAAAAAAGATGACCCGAGAGAGGACAGGCATGCTGGCGACTGGAGGACAAGTAAGGAGCGACTAGAAGGATAGACGGAGCCAGGAGACGCGGCTTGCGCGTATTAGAGAGATCAGTACGGTAGAGGCTGTAAGCTAGAGATGACGGAGAGCGGACGAGGTGTGCGCAGCGGACGGGGGGTTCGTATTGCAACCCCTCTTCCTTCTTATACTCCCTTTCTCGGCCTTCACACACAGACAGAACCTTAACCATCGCGAATCCGTGTCGCGATTGGTCCCCGCCGCGTGAAGGGCGCACACAGCCACAGCCATGCTCGGCAGCAGCACCCTGTTTGCCCAACTCTTACGCGACCTGCCGTGGCCTTAGCCAATCTTCTGATATTGCGCAATATTAGGTGTATGTAGGCCATCACACCTGGCAGAGCCATTCGAAGAACGAGAAACTGGGATCATGTTTGGACATACTAATGCTAAGTATGGCAACAGACACACGTCCCAATACATGATCAAACAACTCCCCACCTCCGCCACAATACCGTATAGTACGAAAGCATGAAGAGCACAAATAAATAAACAAGAGGGCGTCGTGTGTGTGGGGAGCGCGAACCGGTATATCAGCAGTACGGCAGGACGATGACCTATCCGACGCCGGAGTGTCAAGTATCGTATCAACTACGTGCTCAGCCGGATCGGACGAAGTCCACATCGAGTCAAAGTTCGGTCAAATTAACAAATGCGAGCGTGCGTGTCACCTCTTGTACAGACCAAGGAGCGTGATGCAGTAATGAGCGGCGTTTCTTCATGTTCTCGAACCAGTGTTCGGCGCTATTCGGGACACGCCCGTCGGACGGACGCGCGGTTCCCCCGAAAGCGTTGTAGGATGCTCGCGAGCGTTCAGACCTTGACGCAAGACTTGTTGTCGAGCGACCGGAGGTAGCCCTGAGCGCAAGTGAAGACTAACATGCGCGAACATCGCACCCTTAGCGCACTGTTTAGGGACGACAGATCGCAAAGATGGTCACGTACCGACACACTTCCCGGAATTGCAGCCGACGTTCCACGCGCCCTCGATGGCCGTGCAGTCCTGGCCCTTGCCGATCGACGCGCAGCCACCGCAGGACTGGAGGTCGGAAGCGGTGTCGACACACTCCCAGTCATCAGTCGACCCGGTGAGGCCAGCGGGCGGGCAAGCGTCCAAACCGGAGGGGCAGAGGGAGACGTTGCGCGCCTTGTGGTTGCGCTTCCAGCCATATCCGCCGCCGTGGCCAGGCTTGCTACCACCATTGCCAGGGTAGCCGCCACCGCTGCCGGGGTAACCGGGCTGGCCCGGCCACGAAGGCGAACCGGGCTTGCTCGAGGGAGTAGGCGTCACCGTGGTCGAGGTGCCGTGAGGGAAGCAGCACTTGGAGCCGCCGTCCCAGCCCCAGCCAGAGCCACACTGCGGGGGAGGCAGGTTCGGGTGGTTGGGAACGCAGCACTCGTAGCCGCCGTGCCAGTTCCAGTTGGACGGGCACGACTTGCCACCGGGGGGCGAGGGCGGGTTAGGGGAACCGCCATGGGGAAGACAGCAATTCTTTCCGCTCCAGCTGTAGCGCGGTTTCTTAGAGACGGTTGTTCGTCGCACGAGTACGAGAAAGTACTCACTAGAACTCGGAGCTCTTGCAGCTGCTCTCGGTGGAACTACCGGGAACGGCGAACGCGAGGGGAAGCGCGGCAGCGAGGACCAACAAGCGGGCAAAGAGGGTCATTTTCAATGATAGTAAGTGCCCCGTGGGCGGAGGGTGGAGGAGTAATGGGAGAGGGGGAGGGGGAGAAAGATACCAATAGGCTGGAAACAACAAGGGCGGCCGACGTCGTATTATATAGCGGCTCCATCAATATGAGCCTCAGAAGGCAGGACCAGAAGCTTCACGGTTCACACACATACGCGGCGGAACTGATATCATCCGTTCTTTCCCGGGCCATCAGTATCCGTCAAGAACATCTCTCGTTGACAACCATGGCTGCTTCCCGCAAATCTGCCAGTCGGTCTGGACTTGTCCCCGCCACAGAGTTCCTATCTCCCGTGCGCCGCGTTTCAGGAGAACACACATATGTCAGTCGCGAGGAGGGAGACATACACAAAGACGGAGCGAACCTGAGAAGGAGCATAGTCGATCTAGCTTGCCTGTTCGTACCTGGCGGCAGCGGCAGACAAGGGAAAAAGAGGCATAGAACGTTTCTGGCCGTATCGCTTGTCGAGATGTATCCAAATCCCTGGCTCCGGCTCCCATCACCCCGTCAGCAGAGTTATCTGTCAGGTCTCGTTCAGACAGCATGGGCTGCATCTGGACCGTATCAAATCCGGATGAGATTGCGACGGAGCTGGTTTGCTGGTCGCAGACGGTGACCGCAGTGCTCCACAGCCCCCCGCCCCACCAGATTGCTCAAACGCAACGATGACAGGAACAACAAGAGCGACAGAACGCATGAAGACCCGGGTGGTCGGAGCGCGCAGACGACCGAAAGAGCGACAAAACCGCGTCGCGATGGTTTCCCGGCGGTTGAACAGTTCCACACGCACGTCGTGCTGGCACAAACCCCGCATTTCCGGTGCGCCGTCACCATATCTCCTGACATCAATGAGGCAGCGGCCGCCGACATATGCCAATCGATAACTCGAGGACAGAGGGCCGCCGAGCTCAGCCGGAGCCGCCACAGAGACGAGCAGAGCCTTGTTTGGACTGATCGCATCCATATGCTTTCCGAGGCCTCCGGTCAGCGTTTGAAGGCACCGTCATAACTCAGTTCAGCACTCCCAGACGGACCGAACGGCCATCCTCGAGACATTTAGGAGGCAATGGGTTTGTCCGCTCGAGCCAAGCCCCGTCTAGCCGCTCCGGCACCTATGCCACAATTCTAACTCCTCGTAATATACATTTCGTCTTGTTCGGGAGCGCACAGAAATGGTCAAAAGGTATGGACAACGTGAAAGAAAGCGAGATCGGAGAGTGTCTGATGTTGACAGCTACTTGGTATCAGTCCCGCCCATTCCCTTCACTCGCGGCCGTCGGTCAGCTTCTGTAGCCGACCTACGGAAGAAACTGCGTCGATGCACTTCAGGCTTCTAGGGCTTGTGATTTCGCCAGCGCGCGTGAAGCGAAGAACCGGACATCGGCGTCTTGGTCATTCTTGAGCGCGTCGAGGACGGGAGCGATCTTTGTCTGGACCAGGTCGCGCCCCTCCGGCGAATCACCAAACGAGGTGGCAATGGACTCGAGGGCTTTTGCGACGTTGAACCGGATGTTGGGGATCGGGTCGCCGGCTAATTGGAGAAGCATGTCGAGGACATTTTCACGCACAACGTCGAGCGTCAGGGAGGGTGCAATGGTCTGACATTGATCCATCAGCTTCGCTGATAACGGAAGATCGCAGATGTGCAACACGTTTGAGAGCACTGACCATGATTGCTTGCACCGTAGTCATGCGATACAGGTAGTTGGGATGTTGACCCATGCCCACTACCTTCGGGATGATCTGTTCCCTCGACCACTCAACACCGAAAACCTCGGTCAGCTTCTTGAGATTGACAGCGGCCGCCTCGCGGATGCTGTAAACATTGTCGCCCAGCCACGACATGCACAGGTTACCCAGCGACTCGTCGAAGAAGGGCTTGCCGAGCTGCGTCGCAAGGAGGGGGATATATTCAATGATGGCCTGGCGGACGCGCCACGATTTGTCCTCTGCCAGCTCCACAATGGCCGGCAGGAGGCTCTCAGACAGAAGCTCGATTCCGATCACTGATCCGAAGCCATGAGCAAACTCGGCCCACTTGACTGCAGCAACAATAGCCACTCACCGGAGTTAACGAGCTCAAGCTTGCTGATGATATTGAGGCGGACCTCTGGGAACTCGTCCTTGAGAAGATGCAGGAACAATGGAAGCAAGTGCTCAATGGTAGCGTCCTTGCCCAGCAACGGTGCCAAGCCACTGATTTGGTTGGCAAGCGCAGCGCGAACGTGTTGTGAGACGTCCTGACAGAGGTCTCGTACGCATGGGACTACCCGGGCAAGGACGACTTCCTTCTCAAGTAGCTTCGAGAATCCTGTCGAGCGCGAGTTACAGATTTACGGAATGGGCGGTGACAATATATTAAGAAGACGTACCTGGAACTTGACCTGCAGCTGCAGTCCGTACCTCCGCCTCGTTATCCTTGAGAAGTTGGACGAAGTGCCCAATAAGCTCTTCGCGCACAAGCTCCGTGCCAACGACCTCCGCGAGCTTGATAGGAGCCATTCCCAACACGCTGAGAACGCTTTGAATACGAGAAGCGGGAGACGTCGTACCTCGTTGAAGTGGCTCGCGGCCATGTACCGCACCCTCCAGCTCTTGTCCGTCATCGTCTGCCGAATCTGCTTCAGCAGCTGCTCCTTGATCTCCACAGGCGATAGCTGCTGGGCGATCGCGATCAGGTCCTCGACAGTGAGCAGGCGAACGGAGTCCTGGTCGTCGCTCTGGAGCTTCCTGTAGATCACCAGCCCGTCGCTTAGAACGTGCGGCTTCGAGAATTTCTTCACCAGGGGCTACGCGTAGATCGGTCGCAATCAGCATCCGCAGAATGCGAGTAGCACGAGGTGTGAGTATACGGAAGCTACGCACCGCGAGCCACTTCGCCGATGCCCGGCGGACCATGGGCGTGTCGTCTGAGGCGAGGGCGGCGAATGCCCGGCGAAGTTCATCTTGAATGGAGGTCGCGACCTTGTCGTATACGGGCGCATATAGAGCGCAGGCCGATGTGCGGGATGTAAACCACTCGCCGCGCGACAGTCTTTGCACAAGAGGGATGTAGTACTGCTCGATCTGCTCCTGGCTGAGGACGGCAGAGATTTTGGTGATCGACTCCGCAGCCTGGAAACAACGAGCTTGAGCTTGTGACCACAGGTCGAGCACACGTAAAGCGACATGGCTGTGGCATCACGGTAGCCATGGGATGCTGGAAGACGGCATACCTTGTCCCGCACAAGCGTCTCCTCCACCGCGGACAGGTTCTCGAGCGGGCCCAAGAGCACATGCGCATACTCCGGACCGCCGATGTATTCCTCGAAGTTTCGTCCCAGTTCCTCCGCTAGGGCTAGGAGGACCTCGTCCTCGTCGTCGACCGAGTCTTGAAGGAAGGGTATTAACTCGTCGCGCGCGCGTTCCGGGCCCAGCGCGAGGGCAATCGTCGATATCCGATGAATAGCGTTCAATCGCAGCTGGACATCTTCCGACCGCAGCTCATCCATGAGGATAGCAATCGGAGCAATCTGGAAGTCACAAGGCGAAATGTTCAGCAGCAGACCCGTGCGTGAGTGGGGTGGAGACAACGGACATCATCTAAGGATGTATTTGGGTCCATGTTGTATTTGCTAGCTGTCCAGTTGCAATGAGGCGAAGTGTGCTAGCACGTAGGTGGTGAAGGTGATATGCAGGCAAGGCAGAAATGCTAGCGAGACAGCGGGGCAAGAGTGCGTCGAGTACAGACAGAATGAATGGATGGATGGTTGGGGACCTTGTTTAGGCAGCTATCGCGCCGCTCCATCCTCGTGCGACCTCTTGGACGGCGCCTATCACCCCACACCTTGCGCGCTTCAACCGCATTCCTTTCATCTGCCGTGAATCCAGAAAAATGACTGTAGATGCAGCCTTTACTAACAGTCTGATCAACAAATACAACCAGACGAACTTGGAGACAACTCCAACGACGACACCGAGCCACCTGCCTAAAGCACACCTTCGAAAGTACAGCAACGAAAACAACAAAATATATTGACCAGTTTACAATACCTACAAAAGGAGCCACACTACATATGGACCAACCACGCAAATCTGCGTCACGAAAACACAGCTAGCGGGCCAGACTCTCCGCGAAGGAGAGGATATTCCAAAAATTGTGCGGACATTGCAGAGCATGCACGAAGCATGCCCCGTTAGTCGACAAATTGTCAACGCCGCTGTAGAACGCCACTGCGGTGATGTCCTACCATGGTGCTTGAAGGTCAGATGGCACATCCAGCGGGCGACGCGCGGCGTCTCCCCGGTCTGGAACAAACAGTCAGTATCGCCATACCGCACAAACAAACCACCGACTTACCCGAATGCGCGCTGCCGACCTCGACACACCATCGAAGAAGGGAAGCGAGAGGGGGACGGACCCGCGCCTTCCCGAGCGTCAGTGCACGACACTAGGAAGCATCGAGCACTTAGCCCGAGTCACGTTTGCGTCGAACGGCAAGAGCACAAGGGCTCATATGAGCAAATCGCTCGGGATGAGCATAAGCTCGGAGAGCGCGTCCGGCTCATAATGAGCTTTCAGCTCGATGAGCGTGTCCAGCTCGAATTGAGCTTTCTGCTCGGGTTAAGCTTCTTCAGCTTGTTCGGAGCACAGAGGCTCGGGCAGCGGTGTTCGCGCCCATGCGAGTCGTCGTCAAACGACGCCGGATCGCCGGTAACGCCAGTAGCGACATCGTCCGTCGAAATTCGACTAGGGACTCCACTGCTGTATGCTTCGTGCAACCGCCGAGGTGGATGCCGAGACCGCGAAAGATGACTGAAAGGTCGTCCTCGTACGTCTCGTGTCGAAGCGGCCAACCAGCATTGTCCAATCCGATGTTTGGGCTTCCTAAGCCGATGTCCCAAGGCGCGCCGTGAAGGCGCACAAAGCCCTCGATAAACGCACGAAGCGTCCTCGTGAGGCTGCAAGGGACGGGCAAAGTCGGCAACTGAGATCGTCATGATCTTCATCTCGTCTGCGCTCGATAGCGTCCTGTCTGACTGGTTCGATTCCACCGTCCTACCCGGAGGACAGATCGTTCTATCTGCCGCTGAAAGCGGGAATCTGAGGTACACTCGCGACAGTCGTGGTCTTCACGACAACCGTCCGGGATCGGGTCGCAACCATTGTCCGACGTAGAGCGAGGTCCAGTCCAATAGGTCCAATATCCATGGGTCCAATCACCATATGGTGCATGCACGTGGTCCTGAGTCTGCAGAGCTCGATAGGTCAAGAGCAGCAACGCAATTGATTTCATTTGCCTATCCTCATGGTGTACGTCTCGTGACCCCTCTTGCGAAGGGCCGGGGGTGCCGATAACGATTCAGAAGCGACTCGCCTCGTACACCCGGCTCGAAACAACCATGCTCGAAGTCTTTGTGTGTGACAGCGACGCGTTCCACGAAGTCCGGTATCGTGTTGAGTATCGGGTATCGTGCAAGTTCGAGACGCAAAGCGCGAACGTGAGATGCAAGCGGGATGACGAGAAAACCCGTTGCCATGCAGTTCAGGCGAGGCGATCAGCCTGCCCAAACCAGAGGCGAAGCGTTGCTCCACCAAGAAACGAAGGGCGCAAGAGCGAAAGTTCCTGTCCCGCTGCGAGTACGGGTACGAGTGCGGAACGGGATGTCGCCCATGTAGACAGTAACGAGAACAATAACAGGGGATGGACGGGAGGGGAGGAAGGGAATGAGAGAAAGCGAGAACAAACGACATACACTGAAACACACTTATGTAGCTAGTACCACGAGGTTTAGGGCAGGTTGCGGTCTTGTCCGAGATCTGAAGGTCACACGGGATCACATGAGTGTCACAGGAAAGGTAGCACCAGAGCGATGTCACAATGACGTAATCATTCACGAGTGGGAGGAAGTACTTGGCCAGGCCGGTCGCGCAGAGAGAACGCAGATATATATCCTATCCCTCGGTTCACATCGCAGACCCGACAAGAGAAAATACGCTTTGTCCTCAACCTATCATAATCATGCCAGTTGAAATTCGAACGGATCGTGTTGTTCTCAAACATCCCAAGGTAGCTCTAGATCTTCACTCGCAGTCTCGTATCGATGGAGCTGAGACGCAAGCTGCCATCAGGGTCCTTCCGCAGAGATATTACTCTATGGTGCGACTGTCATCTCATGGAAGTCGGCCAGCCACACCAGTAACGAACCGGTCGAACGGCTATTCGTGTCCGCGAAGGCTGCGCTAGACGGTAGCAAGCCTGTGCGAGGAGGTATCCCCGTCGTCTTCCCATGCTTCGGCGCGCCCACCCATCCCGACCATTCCAAACTCCCTCAACACGGGTTTGCACGCAACAACGTCTGGACCTATGCTGCCACCGTCCTGGACAACGAGGCTGGTGTGTCTGTAAGGCTCAGTGAGTGATATGCTGCCCATACGTGTAGCATGCGACTCACCTTGTGTTATGTAGCCTTGGAGCCGAATGCAACGATCCAGGAGCAATATGCACACCCTTTCCACCTCGCGTACGTGGTCACCTTGGCCGAACACGAGCTTAGCACGGACCTGCATGTGAAGAACAATGCACTTTCGACGACCCCGCCTATAGAGTTCCAGGCACTGTTCCACAACTACATCCGCGCACCTTCTAGCGACGTCCGCGTTTCACCTCTACTAGGCCTCTCGTACTATGACAAAACCGAGGCGACCGAGGAAGCACGGGCGACTCCGAAGAAGGAAGTGAGGCAGGCCGTAGACGTTCTCAGGTTCACCGACTCTGTGTATGAGGATGCACCAGGGAGATATGACATCCTCTGGGGTAGTGGAGGGATCGAAATTGTGACGAAGAATTTGAAGGATGTCGTCGTTTGGAACCCGCAGGCTGAGGCTGGAGCTAAGATTGGAGACATGGAGGAGGGCGGATGGTATGCTTCATGAACCTCAAGAGGACGTGTGACTGACGGACGCACACAGGGAGAAGTACATCTGCGTTGAGCCTGGCCATGTCCGCGGATATGTCAAGTTGGAGGCAGGTCAAACCTGGATTGGCCAACAGGTGCTGAAAGTCAAGGTCTGAACTTACAAGTTGTCGAGTAGTATGAGAAGTCACAACTCTAGTGCACCCGTGTACTTGTAGCATATCCGAAGCAGCCTGTAGTTCGTCCTGTGGCATGGTCCTGCGCGTATAGCTTGTCCTGGGACCTGAAAACGTTGGTGGAGCCTGAGGAAAGCAGCAGCCGACGAGGGCGACAAACGCGCGCACGTGGGACGAACGCGTCGGAACGCGCTATGTTTACGGCAGACGTAACCGCGGGCGGAGTGGTGAACTCAGTCCCCTGTCCATCTCCGGCTACTACCCCCACGCTTGTCTGTACATATACTCCTTCTTGGTCTCTCTCTTGTATATCACGGCTTTGTGACTCATGGAACGACCTTGACATGTCCTCTCAGACACCCACCCTTCGTGTTAGAATCAACCAGATCGACTACGCCATGTCCGCGCCTGGACCACTCGACAACTCGAGCCTCTACCGTGTGCCTGTCATACGGATATATGGCGACTCTTCGATCGGGTTGAAGGCATGCTTGCATGTGCACCAAGTGTACCCATACTTCTTCGTGGAGTATCTTGGCAAGATGAACCCGGACGTCGGTGCGTCCGAGCACAACCACATATATTTTGACGCTTTCGTGTCTCAATGGGGCTTCAGTCAACCGCTACGTTACGAAGCTCAAGCACTCGCTCAACCACGCCATTGCCATCTCTATGAAGCGCAACCCGCAGTCGCCAAAGTCCCAGTTCGTCCGCGCCGTCGTCCTGGTGAAGGGCGTGCACTTCTACGGCTTCCACGCCAACTACTCCCCCTTCCTCAAGGTCCACATCGCTGACCCCGCCTACGTCAACCGCGCCGTCACCATCATGCAGTCAGGTACGATCATGAAGACGCGCTTCCGTGTGTACGAGAGCCACCTCTCCTATATTCTCCAGTTCCTGTCCGATTTCGGTCTGTACGGCTGCGGTTGGATCGACTTGGGCGAGGTCTGGCAGCGCGGAAAGGACGAGCTCGCAGAAGACGAAAATGTTGATCCGGAGCTGGCTAACGCTCTGGGCGAGTTCAAGAAGTCCTCGTACCACCGCCAGACGCGGATGGCTCTGGAGGTGGACGCGGCCGCGCACCAGATCCTGAACCGCCACAAGCTTCGCGCGCGGAACATGCACCACAAGCTCACCATCCCCGCGCCACCGCTCCCGCCCGAGCCACTCGTATCAAGCGTGCGCGAGCTCTGGGAAGACGAACGACAGCGGCGGGTGGCCAAGGGCCTGACTCCTTCCCCTGAGATACCGAAAGACCCGAGCGCGAACTCGCGCGGCCCTGGCGCGGCCTGGGTCGCGGAGGCACGCTGGTGGGAGGAGATTAGGAAGCGAATCGAGCGCGAGCGTGGGCGCGAGGTCGTGCCTCCGAAGATGTTATGGGAGAGGTGGGTCATGACCACCTTCGAGAGCGTCGAAGCGCTCTGGGAGGACGAGTACAAGACATGGAAGCCACATGGGAGTCTAGGCAGTGTCGGAGACGGTCTCAAGGAAGACGGCCCTACGGTGGACGAAGTGAATCCGTACTTGTCCTCGCAAATGCCAGCGTCTGGCAACGTCTCGGGCTCCAGCGGTGCCGACGAGCAGGCGAACGACGACGTTGAAGTCGATGAGACCATGCTTTCGAGTCAGGACATTACTCGTCTGATGGAGCGTGAGGAGGCTGAGTGGCACAAGGAGATAGAGGGTCATTACGACGAGATAGATGAGCAATACCCGGAAGAGGACGAGGAGGCGAATGAGGATGGCCCACCGCCGGATATCCGGTCAGAGGCCGGGGACGCGGGGGAGAGGTGCGCTATCCGTGTGTCTGCAATCGCAATATACTCAACCTACTCTATGCGCCGCAGTTCGAGTGATCCGTTCGGAGCTTCTGGAGACGCAACTCCTTCGAAATCCATGACAGGAAATCAATTCAAGGATATTTGGTCGAAGATCGCAAAGTATGGGAGCATCTGCAACGACGTTGCCCGATGACCGGGTCGGTGCTGAAGTAACGCGATTCCAGATCTTCCTCAAGGCATCGCTCCCAGTCTGTACTCTCAAACGGACCGAGGACTCCCACTAAGTGAGTCCGCCCAGCCCAGCCGATAATGCCTACTGATCTACCAGCAGGGTAAAGCTGACAAGTCGTTCTGTATGCGAAGACTAGTGATGACACAAGTGTATTCTAGTCTCGTCGGTACACCCCCAGCTGGGCCACTCCGGAAAAAGCTCACGAGTCCCCTACGTCAAGCCAAGTTCCTGCGAAGAGGCCGTTCTCGCCCGCAAGCAAGGATCTGAGTCATCTCAATTCACCCCGGAAAACTCATTCGTCTCGCGCAATCTTCCATCCCCTACCGGCCAACCTCGTAGAAGATGAAGTGGTACAGCAACTGGATACGAGAGTTGCCCAGCCTCGATATGAAGCCATCGCTGCCGACGCGGACACACGGCCGGCTAAGCGACGCAGGCTGAGCCCTCCAATCCCCGCAGCGGATCTACCATCCGGTTCTAGTTCAAGCTCGTCGTATCTCCTGTCTGGATCCTCCCCAGGGTCTGGTCTCGGTTCTCAGGCGATGATGCTTTCTCCTGCAACAGCTTCGCTGTATCACGGTAACAACGTCTACATATACGGCTGCCGCCCTCCTACCTCTGCCGAGCTCGTTTCCAGTACAGACCAGTACGGCATTCCCAGCAAGATCTATCGTCCACCCCACTACTCGAAGGAGAACGATGCTCCCGAACGACCGCGTGAATATGCAGGCCTAGTCTTCCATTTGAAAGGCGGCGACGGCGTCGGCATTCTGGAGGAATGGCAGAGCGGCGAAGGTGTGCCATCCGTCAGCGGCGAGCCCGCTAGACCGCTTGATCCGACGGGCGTAGGAGGATGGGAATACGCCAGTGCTCCGCCGAGCGTGCGACAGGTGCGCAAGTGGCTGAAGGAGCAGAAGGGAAACACCGCCGCGCGCTCCGCACCCACAAAGAATTCTTCGCAGGTGCTTGTGATCCTGCTGCTGAAACATCATCGTGTTGACGTCACCCTTCTAGATCGAAGGTCCGACGCAGGCAAACCCTTATGGGCTGCAGAGCACCCTTGCGCCGCGGTCTGACAAGGCGCAGCGAGTACGGCAGAACATGACAGTTCTGGCGCTGGAAGTCTTCGGTCAGTCGTCAACCAAGCAGGTTTCATGTTACACCAGCTCAACGGATCGTATGCATAGCTCCATCCAAGGATGATCATCTCCCGGACCCAAACGACGACGAGGTTGCTGCGGTGTTTTACTCCTTCCAGAGTCATGACCGAGACGCTGTGGAGCCCTTCACCTGCGACTCCGGCATCATTGTTGTCAATAGCGATCAACTCAACCCTCGACGCCTGCGCAACGTCAAGGCGGAATTCGTTGACAGCGAACTCGATCTGCTGAATAGGCTCATTGACGTGATCCTCGACCTCGATCCGGACGTCCTCTCCGGGTGGGAAGTGCAAGCTGCATCCTGGGGTTATCTCAGCGCTAGGGGGCGTAACTACGGTAAGTATGGGATGATGCTCCCCGTACCCATCTCTCGTTGCTGATGCATCGTCTAGGGTTGGACGTGGGTGAGCAAATATCGCGGGCCCCTGGGCGGACCTCGGGTGGAGGTTATGATCAATGGGGTATGAAGACGACGTCCACCTTCAAGGTCATCGGGCGCCATGTTCTCAATCTGTGGCGCATCATGCGCTCTGAGCAGACTTTCAACATCTACACTTTTGAGAATGTTGTATTCCAACTATTGAGGCGACGGTGAGTCCTACGCCATCTGTGCAATTCTATTTTGCTAATGTTGCTCGTAGGACGCCGTGGTATAGCCCGCGAACCCTGACGGAATGGCACAACAGTGCTGTGCCAGGACATACCGATCGGGTTCTGCGCTATTTCGCACGCCGGACATCAATGGTGCTGGAGATGTTGGATGTCGCCGAGGTGGTCACGAAGAATGCGTAAGTTTTCCATCGTGAAGAGCATGAACATCGCCTGATAGCTCGATATAGCGAATTTGCGAGGGTATTCGGTGTCGATTTCTTTTCCGTGCTGAGTCGGGGATCACAATACAAAGTCGAGTCGTTCATGTTTCGTATCGCCAAGCCCGAGAGCTTTGTACTCCTATCGCCTAGTAAACAAGACGTCAGTGCCGGTTTGTCCCTCGTAAAGCAAGCTGACGTCTTTCCCCCTCTAGGTTGGCAAGCAGAACGCTGCTGAATGCATGCCGCTAATCATGGAACCTCTTTCTGCCTTCTACAGCAGCCCACTTGTAGTCCTAGACTTTCAATCACTGTATCCCTCCATCATGATCGCCTATAATTATTGTTATTCTACATGCCTCGGACGCATTACTGACTTCAAGGGAACATACAAATTTGGCGTCACCGATCTTCGCCAACCTGCCGGTCTCCTCGATACCCTACAAGAGCATATTAATGGTGAGTTTATACTTGCGTCACTGTTACCATGAACGTATCTCAAGATTCCCTGTAGTCGCGCCAAATGGGATTATGTATGTCAAGGAGAGCGTACGCAAGGGATTGTTGGGGCGTATGTTGACGGAGCTGTTGGAAACGCGGGTTATGGTCAAACAAGCGATGAAGGGCGCCAAGGATGACAAGGTAGGGATAGGTACTTCTCATGTGCGATCTACATGTCTCAACTGCCGTAGGCTCTCCGCAGGATCCTTGATGCTCGGCAGCTCGGCCTCAAATTCATCGCCAACGTCACTTATGGCTATACAAGCGCCACGTTTTCGGGTCGTATGCCTGCGGTCGAGATAGCCGACAGCATTGTCCAGAGTGGCCGGGAGACCCTGGAGAAGGTCGTGTACAACAGCCGTTCGTACTCCTGCATCGAGCTCTGAAACCAGCTCCTTTCAGGCTATTCGCATCATCAACTCCACGACGAAGTGGGGTGCGAAGGTCGTATATGGCGACACGGACTCATTGTTCATCTATCTTCCGGGAAAGACGAAGGAGCAAGCTTTCCGCATTGGTCAAGACATGGCTGATACGATCACGTTAATGAATCCGGCGCCAGTCAAGCTCAAATTCGAGAAGGTAGGACAATCCTCCTGCGATCACACCGTCCATGTGATCTGAGGGATAGGTGTACAGGTCTACTTGCCGTGTGTTCTGATGGCAAAGAAGCGTTACGTCGGCTTCAAATTCGAAAACCCGGATGACAAAGAGCCTGCGTTCGACGCTAAGGGTATCGAGACGGTCCGTAGAGACGGCGTCCGTGCGCAACAAAAGATGACAGAGACCTGCTTGAAGTGAGCATTTTGTCAAGTCTGTATCCTCTCTTGTAATGTCTTCTCCAGGATTCTCTTTCGGACCCAAGATCTTAGCCAGGTCAAAGAATACTGTTGCCGAACGTGGGGCCGAATTCTGGAGAACAAGGTTTCCGTGCAAGACTTCATATTCGCAAAGGAAGTTAAAATGGGCACTTACAGGTTTGTCGGCATCCTTCTCTATATGGGATGCTTTGAACTCATGCCGGTCGCAGCGACAAAGTACCGCCTCCGCCTGGTGTAACCGTCGCGGCGCGGCGGATGCTTGAGGACCCCAACGACGAGCCGCAGTACGGTGAACGCATACCCTATGTGATCGCTCGTGGTGAGCCTGGTTCTCGACTCGTGGACCGCGCCATATCACCGCACGAGCTATTTCGAGACAGGTGATCCCTTCTGCTTCAGCTGATACGTTGAGCATTTGAACGCTGATCGCAACTCCGCAGCCACAAACGCCTGGACGCAGCATATTACATCTCGCGTGTTTTGATCCCTCCGCTGGAACGGATATTCAACCTCGTTGGAGCGGACGTGCGCAGTTGGTTTGACGACATGCCGAAGAGCTTACGCGCCGACCAGCCCGATATCACATTTTCTCCAAGAAAGAACAAGAGGAACGTCTTGGTCGCGAATGCCCTCAAGATCGATGATCATTTCACTAGCTCCCAATGTCTGATTTGTGGCAGGTTCACCCCTGAAGGTAGGCAGGCACGATCCATCATCGTCTCTTGATGCTTGATACTCAGGTCCTCGCAGCGCTGTGCGAGCTTTGCCGCTCAGATTCCGCATTGACGATGAGCGAGTTGTTATCTCGGATGCGGAAAACGGAAGCCAAGCTGAAAGACGTGCACCTTGTTTGTGGTTCGTGTTGTGGTAACGCCCCTGCAGAACCTGTTCAATGTGAGTCGTTGGACTGTCCATGGATGTACGAACGGAAGAAGTTGGAGAGCAAGGCAGAGGCTGTGACGACTATTCAGGAGCTGATTGAGGAGATAGCGGATGAATGGTCCGAAGAGAAGACGAGTAGTATTGAGGATTCCGGCTCGGACTCTGGGGACACTATTGTAGCATAAACACGCAATGTTTCCCATCGGAATCAGGGGGTAACACTACCTTGACATATTGCTTGTTGTAGTACCCCCTCTATAGTTATCGCAACACATGGAGATGTATCAAATACGACGACAGACTACCTCCGTGTATCCTGCTTGTTCGAGCCTCGCAGCTTGGGTGGCCGGGAGGATCGAGGACACAGGTAGCGTCCTGTATAGCAAGGCGGGTAGTCGGGCCGAAACAGTGCGCGCTAGCCTCTGGGCTCGACTGCGGGGCCCAGCACCGCACACGTACATCCTGTTCTGTTTTACGCCTCGTCTGCTTTCTGAGCCCGAACCGACTAGCGAACGACCATGGCGGACTTCATCCAAGCATTGGATCCTTCGAAACTCGCCATCGTGGGCACCGTACGTCTGTATCGAGTTAACCCTCAGGTTCGCATGTTGAATGTCTTGCGCTCTCGCCCTAGGCCATGTCCTTTGTGACGAGCGCATTCGTCGCCCCAGTGTATAACCTCCCGATCTTTCTCTTTGGCGTCCTCTCGCAGGAAAGCTCTGAGGCAATCCAGTCCTTGCGAGCTGTACGTGTTCCTATTATTCACGCACGAGATGTGCGCCTGCTCACCCAGAGCGCGCATCCCACTCTGCAGTTCACCTTCCTTCTCGGGGGCTCAATACTCTACGACATCATCTGGATGTCAAACAACTCACAGCACTGGTTCGTGAGGCTACTAACAGTCCTTCTCCTGATTCTGAAGGTGCGTGATCCTCACGTCGAACTTGGGACCAAGAGGAGATGGTGATTGTCCTGGACTTAGCTCCCCACCATATTCGCTTTCGCGACCGCTTTGCGCCAACGCGGGGGCTCGTTCTCCGGTCTGAACATCCGCGGGAACGACCTCTCTGGCGCTACCGGTGAGTAATACAGACACGAATTTGCCTCGGCATGCATAACCCTGCTACCAGTATGGTCCATGCCTGGAGGCTTCACCTCTGGATTCGGAGGCGGACGCGATGGGTATCAAAACGTCGATGATTCCCCAGCACCCAAACCTTCCCTCAGCGTCCCTCCTCAGCCCACGTCGCAACCTGCGCAATCACAGACTGCACCCGGAGCGTACCAGGCGGTTTGAACTCTACTATAACCATATCCCAAACTCTCATCTCATCGTGAAATTGTTATTCGTACAACGTGCATGGAGTTGAGGAACAGTATATGCTACATGATGTCAGTGTGTGTGCGTGTTGTCTACAGCAAATGACCGGATGAATGGACTCCTACTTTGTGCAGAATGTAGGATGGACCAGGTAACTGTATGTTGCGTACTAAAATGAGCGTTGCGGAACTTGCGATTTGTATGAGAGCATGATGTGAATGACCAAAGAAGGTATAGATGTGGGTTGTCATTAGTCAGAATGCGTCACAATATTCACTGGGTCGTCGTCCTGAACCCAGATGCAGCTACTCCGTTTCTCCGGGCCGTCGCACGCCTCCCACTCGTCGGACGTCTCGTACTGCGTTCCTTCCACCCATCGCCTCCATGCTTCTCGAAGGCCCTTTTCTAAGTTCCTCGTCCAACGGAGCGTGTCGTACAGCGGCATGTTATCTCGATTCAAGAAAATGTTGCGGCGAAGGTTCATCAGTTCTCCTTGGCCTCTAGGGATAACCGCTCTTGAGGGTTCGTGATAAGGAACATAACGAATGCTGTGGGCTAGCGCGACGGCCCGAGCTTCGTATTCCTCAGCGCTATGAACGATCATATGGTCCGCAAAGCCTGTCGCTTGAAGCATGCTCGCAGCCACGCGGGAGCACATCTTGTGCCGGTGCTTGGGCCATGTCAGGATCGGCGTCCCTGTCCATAACACATCAGCAGCAATTGTGTGCGCGTTACACTGAGATCACATGGCATCAGCTGCAGCCTAAGACTGAATCCAGGTGTCCTGCGCTCACCTCCGCAGTGTCTAGGAAGATATCCGCCGCCCGTGCGCGATACACGTGCCAATCCTTCTTGGCTACGTCGGTAAAGTGGATACGCGACGCAACATCATCCCCGCCCCACAGCCTAGCGGAACGGAGGAGGTGCTCTTCACCTGCGCTAGGGAAACGTAGCAGCCAGAGGATACTCCGCGGGACTTTGCGGAGTATGCGAACCCAAACCAAGAAGATGCTCTGCGAATCACATCAGTTCAGGGTCTCGGCGAGAGATAAAGTGAGATAAGCCTACCGGATCAACCTGTATGCAACGCGGAACGATACAGCGAGTTCAATTGATGACGTCGAGAACCGTGAACACCGTTACTCACTTTGTAGAGCTGCGGACCACGGGGTTAGTATGCGTAACCTCAAGAGTCTACTAAGTGCGCCTACGGGAACCGACCTGATTGAAGTTTGCGAAGATGACAACGTCTCTGCAGCATAGAATGGAAGTATCTCCTACACCCAATCGCACCTACCGAGTGAGAGCACTCACTGAGGGACATCAGGGAACAAGTGCCTGCGAGCGTCCGCCCGCCTTCGTTCCTCTTCTAACCAGAGCGTCTCGGGAGACATTCGCGCACGGTCCTCTGCGCTGATGTGTTCATCTCCCCGATAGGATTGCTTGTGGTCGGCTACCATGAAAGTATGCTGCAAAGTAATGAGGCCCAGACGCTCCTACACGGAATACTAGGGACGCACCGGCATGTATAGCAATCTCTCGGTGCTGGGCACCATAGCAGCCACCAGCGAGCAGTCAGAAGGATATCGATATCTCAAGTGCTGATGTACTCACTACACCCACTCGTTCGATATATCTTCGGGATCTATGTCCGCGCCGAGGTCTAGCGGCGTCTCTATAGATTGTGTGCTCTGAGAGCTCGACGTCACGTTGTCCCCGGCGGTTCGCAGACTGCGCCATCGCTCCGGCCCCGACAGGTCCTGTGGACAGGCTATTGGATCACAGACGAGGTAGTCGCACCAATCTAAGGAAGACCCACAGTCAGAACGAGGTGGAGCGTCAGGATTCAAGCTGCGTACTTCCGCCGAGGGAACCCGGATAGCCCATCAGCTGCATCTGGATGGGACACGGCCGCGCTGCGCAGACGTCGTTCCGAGAACCCTTCGTGTAGCCACCCAAGTTGATGACTATTATACGAGCCTTAGCGCGGGAGGTACGCGTGAAGGACGGGACCACTCACGGATGTGGACCTCTTGCTGCTGAATGTGATTGAAGATCTGCTTGAGTGACCACGCCGACACGTCGAAGCAATTCTCCACCATACTCGCAATCCGGGGACGATACACGGTACCATCCCACGGACTTGTTGAATAGATGAGCACGTTGAACTGTTCCTTGTCGTGCATTCCGAAGACGGACTGCATCAAATGAGACAGCGGATGATTGCTGACGACAGCTACGTAGTCAGCGACGTCCTTAGTGTCATATTGCACGGGACGCACTTCACGTCGTTAGAGATGTAGGCTATGGTGAGTTTGCCCTGGACTGGTGGTCTCGGCGGTCGACAGACGTGACTTGGCATCCACGGTTGCGAGAGAGCCACGTACGATGCTCTCAACGCGTTTCGATGAGCAATCAGTCGAGAGACCCGAGGCGAAAGCGGATACGTGAACTGTTAAGCAACATCATCAGGCAAACCTAAACACGGATGCTCCTAATATCCCGTCTTCCACTCACAGTGTGAAAGGGGAGCACAGACGGTACCAGCGGAACTTGCATTGTCTTGGGAAACTTAGGGCGGACAAAAACGCTAGTGAAGTGATCCTCGACTAGAGGGACAATTTGGTCGAGCGCGATGGTCTTGCCGTATGCCTTGACGTACCACCTGCGCTGCATCTGCGGTATGATCCAATCAATGAAGCGGATCAGGAAGCCCGATCCATTTACGTGCTTCTCGGCCAGCTCCGCTCCGCTGCCCGCGATGAGGTGGAATCGCGCTCGCCATAGAGCTGCTTCGCCTGGGCGGAGCAGGCGGTCCTTCATGATCGTTAGAGCACGCATACAGTCGTCCACGACGGTCGGAATGTGCGCTCCGTCGATGCCCTGCAGGTAGACCTCCTTGATTTGCTCATCGGTGATCGACACCATTCTTGCCATCCAACCTGTGTGAAGAGGTGGCTCCGACGAGATGACATGGCCGGAGTCATCCACGCCAACCTCGTTCTCGACTGCGCCTCTCCCGCGCCAGTCGCATATGGCAGACAGAGAGTTGACGAGACCGCAAACGGCTTCTGGGAGTGAGGGGTTTACAGCCGCTGCACGCCGGTAGTACTCGATAGCATCCCAAGGACGGCCCTTATTTTACAATGCGTTTCATCAGTGCTCAGTAGGGAATGGATAGCATAGTGAGGTACGTACGATATCCTTGATTGCGTTTCCTAGGTTCGCAAGTGCGATGTCAAAGTCAGGTTTTTGCTCGATCGCCTTCATGTAAAGCCTGGGATAGTCACTTCAGCAACGCCCAACACGCACGCAATGGCAACTGGTAACAAGACGCCTCACTTGATGGCTTGCTCTACCTGACCCTGATCCTTCAGCAAGGAGCCCAAATTTGTCAACAAATGTGGATGTTGTGGTTCGATCTTTAGACCCGCGCTGTAGAAGATCCGCGCAAGAGCTGTCCCATCAAGCAGCTCTCCACCCGGCCCCCTCCTCGTCTCTGCGATCCCTGATATTACAATGCCCAGGTTATTGTACGTCGACGGCGCGGGGGCCCGTGAAAGCGCGAGATAGTAGAGAAGGACGACGACGGTCGTGCTCACCCTCAGACCATCGCCGGTGTCGGGAAAGACCGTGCTAGCCAGGGCATTCTCCTGGAAGCGTTTCGCGAGCGTAAGCAAAACCGTGCTTGTCATCCCATTCGTCTGCTGGAGCGTGCTGTCTGCTGGTGGAACCAAGTCGCCGTCCGCCGTACGAGTGCAAATGGCAGGGAACACGCCTTTGGACCAGGGAAAGAGCAGAGGCTGGAGACGGACCACTTCTTCGGGGACGAGCAGAGGAGTAGGAAGTATTCCATCACCGACGCGAAGGAGCGTGTGGAGGAGCTGATCGCCAGAAGTACGGACGACATGGAGGAGGTTGAAAGTAGGATCGCCGAGGCTTGTGCTCACGTCGGCTTGGAAGATATCGGACAGCTCGATTATTCCAGGAGAATTGGCAGAAGAAGACATAATGTGTCCCGCTACACAAGCAGCGAGCAACAAATCGCGCAGAGTGTACAACTCGAAGTGCGAGAGTGGAGGCGGGGGTCGAATGACAAGCTCTATAGCTCGTGCGAGCTCAGAAACAGCTCGCCCCGTATTCGTAGGGCCTAGAGTCGAGTAAATTGTCCCACTGGTGAAGATAGCTCGTTGTAGACGAGGGACTTCGTCAGGTCGGAGGGAAGCGGATAGGTGGCCGTCGGCGTCGAATACGTGTCTTTGCACGAATTGACAGACACCTAGAGCTTGCCGATAGTAGGCCAGACGTCGGCCCTGGTCCGACGTACCGTGGGCTAGTTGAAATGTCATGCCAAGGATGTTGTCCTTGCAAAGTTCAACGACTTATCGACATGCAGAAGAGTCAGAGTCAGTACTCACCAGAGCGTCCCCATACGTAGGACGGAGCTGGAGGGCTTTCCACCACCACTCATATGCCTGCTCAGTCTGCCCGAGAGCTTTCATAGTCGTGCCGATATTACTCATTGCTTCGACATACTCGGGGTCGTGAGAGAGTATTTGCTGACTGATGGAGAGGCTATGATGATAATCCCCGAGGACGTGATACGTGCACGCGAGGAGTAGCAAGATGGGTAGATGGTTAGGATGATACTGTACGAGGGTCAGAAGTAGCGGTAGCAGGCGACCGCGATAGATGTTCTCAATGGTGTCGTCTTGAGGCGCGACGTATCGGATGGGAACTGTGGTGAGTCCCATCGAGGGGGCACCGGCCAAGGGAGAATCATAGAGGTAGTAGGCGTATGCCATCATAGCATCACGAGCCATTGCCGTTGATAGCGGGCCATGCTTACTTCCAGACGAGGGCGGATCAGGAACCGAGCCAGTCGTAGAAGCAGGATTCTGGCCTGCATTCAGTCCGGAGATTGTTTCCGGAAGATGATGCGGATGTTGGTCTAACGAGAGGTGTGAGCTTTAGATTGAGAAGGCAGAGGGTCAGATGAGACATACCGGCAGCCCACACAGGCTGTGGCAATGGGACATCGATGGTGGCTGTTCGAAGAGGACGAGGCGTGGGAGAATTTGAGGGAATATTCCAAGGTTGGGCATTAGGAGAGAAGGATTGGGAGGCATCATGCGACAAAGAGGAATGAAATTGAGGGTGCGGTTCGTGCGGCAAATGCAATGCTTGGGAGTCGTGTGAGCGCCGGTGGCCTGTTTCTGAGTGCTGGGAGGATGCAGGAGGATGTGCAGATGGAGAAAAGACTGGGTCAGGCATGGGGAGGCGGCATGAGATACCAGCTTGCGTGGGCAGAAAGAAAAGTTCAAGGAGAAAAGAATGGGCGGTGGTGGTGGGCAAAGCGGGAGGTTGGGGTTGGAGGTATTGGATGCATGAGGCCGTCGGAGTGGGACTACGCAGTCAACGTCAACGATTCGTGAGTGGTCGGCGTTCATAGCCAGAACTTCATGTCGTCATTGCCCATATCCGGCCACACTCCTGCAGACGCCCGCCGAGCACTAACTTACAGTAAGCTTAGATCTGGAGATCGCCGCGCAGGCACCTCTTACGACACCCGTCTTACTCGGCCTTGCTCGACCGCATATATTTGTACGCCTTCTTGGACTCAACTACATAGCCACGACCACCGTCTGACCACCCATCTGTCGTCTCCTTCCTGCGTATTCTGTAGGCCAGATACGTGCGCCATGCATACAGGACTCTCTCGAAACGTCGAGCTAGCCGGGGTCTAGCCCTTGTAATCGTCCATGAAGCATCGGACCGCTCGAGCCCGCGTGCACGTCATGGGGATGCTCAGGGAACACTCTCGCCCGTCTGGCCGCCCTCTGCAGCGTCCCGCAGAGTACTGATCAATCTGCCATTGCTAGCTCACGGCCCGCGACCTGGCCGACTGCCGCAACGATATGCAGTTCGGCTGCTGCAGCTCATCCCATTCACGGAAAAATCTGCCCTCATCTCTGTTACTAGAAGCGTCCTCGCACCTCTCCCGAGCTATAGCTGGCCTGATCCTGCTCCATCTCGACCGACCTCAAGTCTGCCAACTCAATCGCCTCTAGCTTGTGCGCTCATCCCCATATGTCGCTCCCGTCCTCTCTCCTTTCCTATGTCCGCTCCCGGGTCATCGTCGATGTCGATTCCATGGATCCTGCGGTCGCCGCGCGCCATACGGCTGGCGACGGAGCCAGATTTTGCGACATGACGTCCAATCAAGCCATCGTTTATGGCGAAGTTGCTAGACCAGATCGCGCAGAGCTTCTCGAAAAAGCTTGCGCTCAGGTTCGATCGTCAGAGGCAGAGCTCGATATTGAAGCGCAGGTTTCGGATGCTATTGATCTGCTCGTATGTCCAGAAATCTCGATGCAGAGAGCTGCTACAGTTTTCTGAGATTTGTGTCATCACACAAGACGGTCTTGCTCGCAAAGGAGGTCTATCCATATTTGACCGGCCGCGTGCACGCCCAGACCTCCCCCTCTACGGCGTACAACACGGAAGCCACCATCCAACATGCGAAGAAGCTGGTTTCAGTCTTCGATGCCAACGGAATTCCCAAGTTTGCGCTATACCTTCCTCGTCCTCATCACTTTCTGACCTGCCGCGTGTCCCTTGCTCCCATGTTCGTACGATCAACGGTTCCCGTGCAGGTCCCGTGTATGCATCAAGATCCCAGCGACGCCCGAGTCTACCATCGCCTGCCAATATCTAGAACGTCTCGGAATCCGCACTCTGTCGACCTGCCTCTTCTCCGTCGCGCAGGCGATCGCGGCCCACCAGGCCGGCTGCCTTTACATCGCACCCTACTTCAATGGTACGTCTGCCCATCCTATTACGACATTTCCTCTAGAAACCGCGCGGTGCTGATACTCAGCTCGATGTCCACCACACATGCGTTGTCGCCTGCATGTGCGTCCCGGCGGCACACTCCATCTTATAGAGCTCCGGGTACATTTCGAGCCGGGCGTGTGGAAGGAGTATGCGGATACCGCGAAAGAGCATCCTGCCTCGAGAGTCATCAGTTCAATTGTGCGTCTCTACAAAGAAATTGGGGCGAGCACGCTCGTCATGCCTGCGAGGTGAGAGTGCCATCTGTTTCGCGGTAGAATGCAAGAGCCCCGCTGGCATCTTGCAAGCAGCTCGCCTGCCGAGCAAGGCGATGGGCACTTGATCCGCGTGCCATGAGCGCGCGGCATACTGCGATACCTGCAGAAAGGGCTGGGCCGTGTCGATGTATGCTGTGTACTGACTCTCTGCAACGCCGTCACACACGACCCTCGCCACTCTCAGCATCGTGACTTCGAAAGAGGTTAGTACTGCGACGCCGTGTTTGCGTTACCTTCGTGAGACTGAACCGATCGATCGATCAAAACGCATCACAGGTCCTCGCCCTCGTTTCTCTCAAACCCGATCACCTCACGCTCTCCGGCGCAGTGCTGGACCAGCTCGCCGCTGCGCAGAGCACGGACACTGTCGACCAGGATCCGAAACCGCATCACCCCGAGGTCGGTCTGGAGAGTGGTCCCGCGACTTCTGACGGGAGCGACGCCCTTGAAGGTGAGGGAAGATCCAGAATTCGAGGCACTCGAGCCACGAAGCTAGTCGAGCGAGAGACTGATACATTCTGCTTGTGCTTGGACAGAACCGGATGTGAAAGCGACGAACTTCCTCGAGAACGGCGGTGCTGCGCTGAGGGAGGCGATCGCGGCGGATGCGGAGACGACGCGCAAGTTGGCGGATGCGCTGAAGATATTCGGGGAGATGGAGGCGAAGACCAAGGAGCTTATTCGTGCGAAGCTGCAATCCCAATTTTCGTAGGCCTAGTCCTTCCTAGAGGGCAACGTGCCGAGAACGTAGAAGGGACCCAGACGCTAGCCATGAGCCAATGCACAAAATCTCACGTATCATCTGGAAATGTACAAATGCTTGCGACTCATTTATGGAACGATATGTATCGACATGTCAGCGCGCCCCAGTCCCATATCATCAGTCCTTCGCGCGCCCAAAGTGGTTGCTCTACAGTAGATTTTCCTGTTTGAGGGCTCCGATGATCAGGTATGCGGAACGGCGGTCTCTGTCCATGCCGATCCAGTCGCCTTTGCGGACGGGAGGATGATCGCCCTCGGACGCGTAGATGTCTTCCTCGTCCTCATCTTTCTTTCTCTTCTCTGCCTCTCGCTCCAGGTCCTCCTCTGAGTCCCACTGAACCTCTTCCCATTGCCACTCGCTAAGAGGACCTCAAGTCAGCAGCAGGAAACCGGCGTAGCAGACACGAGAGACCTACGCGAGGGTTATAGCGGCGAGTTTCGGGTCCGGCACGTTCGGCAATACCGAGAGCAGCAAGCCTGCGAGGACTGGCTGCATGTCAAGCGTCGCCTCCATGACCGGTAAGGGGAGATATTCCACCTGAAGGAAACCCGCAACGGCCAATTCAGCGCTGTGATTCGCACACTCGTTAGAACACATACCTCCAATAGCATTCCCTTGACGGCGCCTCCTGCAAGATGAACGTTGCCAGCCCGTACAAGCCAGTCAGTACCAATCGAGTACACGTGACCATCCACAGTCAGATGGGGGCCCGTCCCCATCCCAACGCCCTTCTGTCCTGAAGTACCCGCATTGCTAGCAGAGCTTCCCGTTTGACGGACGGAGACCCAACGAGCGCGAAGCTGGGTGAGCAGCTGCTCGAGTGCCATGGGAGGACTGAGCGTCGGAAACGTCTGGCGGTAGTGAGTGGGTGGCTGAAGAGTCATGCCGGGGTTCGTCCGTGCGTATTCGGCTGCGTGCTGGAGATAATCTGCCCGCATGGGGGCAGCGGGGTCTTCGATTACACAAAATACGTTGTCTGTTGGGTGGGAGTGAGTGCTGCATTATGAAGCTGATGCAGAGGTGCTAACCGTCCATGGTAAGCGTACACATAGATCGTTCAACTGGGACCTGGAAACCTGGTACAGATCCCATGGTGGAACGGAAGGACTTCATATGGAGTATCCATCGGCCCTTGTATTGGCCCTAAAAAGCTATGAGCCCACGGTCAAGGTGTTGAACGCAAGGGTCAAAGCACATACTTGGTGGTTTTTGATGATGTTTTGTGCAATCAGCTCAAGTCCCGTGGTGGGAGCGTTGGTCCACCTCACTAGCCTAGATGGTGTGCGTGGTTAGAGTCGTATCAATCCACGACGTCTTTAGGTAAGAGTTACCCAGAGTACCCCATTTCTCGACCACACAACCAGTCTACTAGTGTGTGCTCACGGTGAACTCAATCACGGTCATGCGTGCATCCACGCTTGTGGGCCGTAGCCGCCCTAGGCAGATGCACGTCCGGAGATTGAACGAACGACAGACTACAAGCGCCCATCCTACGCGTTTCTTGTTCCGTTCACTGCGACGTCACAGGCAGTCCTGAGCAAGATCGGCTCAGATCGGTCACGCTACACGAGAAACCGCGACGAGCCGACTTGGAGAACGAACAAATTCGTCTCTTCCTCAACTTCGTTCGTTAGCAAAGCGGTGAAAGCTTCATTCCCTTGAAGATATTTCTCCTGGCATGCCGGGATTTGATACAGAATGGCCTGCAGACTCTACGGAGTTCTGTCCTCATCCCTCGGCGCGAGATATCTTCGTCTGCGGGACGTATAAACTGGAACAATATCAAGATTCCAGCCTAGACGGCCCAGGAACGCCAGATGAAGAGGGTGTCATAGATTCTCACCGTGGTAAGCCGCAAGTCAGGAGAGGGAAATGTCTTCTGTTCCGAGTTCACGAAAACGACCAACTGTGCGCAAGCTCTTATGGATGCATCCGGAATGGCTGACAGACGCGATAAAGTGCAGCACCTTTCTTCATGAGACAAGTCTGCCCGCCATACTGGACATGAAATGGTTAGTTTAAATTCTCCGTCGATATCCTGACGAAGAACTCAACGTCTGGGAGGATAGGTGTCATCGGGCTCCTACCGTCTCACCACTCCTGGCAATCGCAGACTCGGAAGGGCATGTTACTCTTCATGAGCTCAGGAATGAAGAGGTACGCACTACTTGGCGATCACAATCGCCGGTTTCAACTGACACCACTCCTAGTCACGACTGCACCAACTACAGTCTATATCGTGCGCGTCATCCGACAGGCTATGTCTGTCTCTCGATTGGTCTAATCGAAGGATCCCAACAGAGTACGACTGCCTCCTCTGAATTACGATTGGCGCTCATTTGTATACAAGGGGGCTTGGGGACCTCATCGTCTCTCTCTCCAGCGGGTCCCTCTCTCTCCTTCGTCCAGGGGACGAGGGGCTTGTCGAAGCTGACTCATGGCATGCGCATGATTACGAGCCGTGGATCGCAGCCTGGGACTACTGGAATACGAACGTGGTTTATTCAGGTTGGTCCCTCTGCAACACAGCGAGTGAAGAGCCATTCAATCTCACCGATCACAGGCGGAGATGATCTCAAAATGAAGGGCTGGGATGTGCGACAGGGAGGGGATCAGCCCACCTTCACAAACAGGAGGTACGTATTTCAAACAGAATCTATTGTCCGCTTCCCTGACAGCTAGACGCAGATTCGACGCGGGAGTGACGACAATCCAATGTCACCCCTACATAGAGCACCTCCTTGCGGTCGGCAGCTACGACAACACCGTCCGTCTTTTTGACACCCGGAAACCCCTCGTACCACTCGTGCAAGTCGATGTTGGGAGTGGCGCATGGAGAGTCAAGTGGCATCCGTCCGAGACGCGCAAGAACGACCTCCTCGTCGCGTGCATGCACGATGGCTTCAAGGTCGTCCGCTTTGACACTGGGAAGGGTAACGCCACCACCGTCTCTTCTACTGAGATCGTTCAACGCTTTGATAAGCATACGTCACTAGCATATGGCGTCGACTGGTCGTTTGCGGAGGACGGCGAAAGTGCTGGTACATTAGTGGCTAGCTGTTCCTTCTATGACCACACGCTACATCTTTGGAGGGCATAGCTACAGGTCGCATATAATATCATAAACCTCGTTAAGTGGGGTATGCCATGTCGGATGACCATCCGAGGTCGCCTATTGAGCCGAGCCGGCCCCGTCATTGGGCGGAGAGGGTGCCCTGGTGGGTGGTGCGGGTGTCGGCGGCGCGTCGGTGCCCAGCCGTCGGCGTTTCCAGAATCCAGCGTTGGGGCCTTTCATAACAAACGCCAGCGCCCATTTCGACAGACCTCGTAAGGTGTCGGGACGATGGACCGCAGCAGTCAAGATGGTGGATAGTGGGAGGACAAAGACGAGTCTGGTCATGACCAGTCAGAACGCGCATGTATCGACATAATGAAGGCGTACCTCTCGGCCCATCGTACACTCGGCCGACCGCTCTTCACCCACTGATCTGAGATACAAGCCCTGATCGCTCGCGGAAGAACATAGAGAGCCATCTCACCCCGCCTTCGGCCGCGCTCGATCCAGATGCTAGCGCCGCAGAGCAAGCTCCCGACAAACGTGCAACCCAGAGACGAATCCCAGAAGTCATGCGAGATGCCAGGGAAAAGCCGCGCAAGTAACAACGTGCGTGTCAGGCAGACACCATACCAGACGGCCGCGACGAACGTCGACAGGAACGTAGCGCTACGCGCCACATTCTGCAGGGTCTGGATGAGATTTGGGATCTCGAGGAGCTTACGGGGCCGAGTGAGAAGAATCGGCAGGACGTGGACCTTTGCGTAGAGATCAGCAGCACATCCACAAATTGGGGTGAATGTACTTACAGGAAGGTAGAGCGCAACGGCTTCCGCGAAGGCTTGCAGACCGCGAATTCCGGCATTAGCGGTGCAGCCAGTCGCTAGACCACTATGTACCACCTCGCAGGGCAAGCCGCCAAGGCCACGCCGGTTGGAGACACCCAGAGCCTTCCAGGCGATGTCGGCTTCCGGCCCGCCATACGCAGGTACTTGCGCTGGGTCACCCCAAGCGGGGGGATAACCAAGATCTGCTGAGAGCGACGTGGCAAGGTCTGGGGGTACTGAGAAGCCTTTCGTATACGAGAAGCTCCCAGACCTGATGGCGCGCAGAGCTGTCAGAATACGAGGGTCGATGTTGGCTAGTTTCATGATCCTGCACATTGAGCGTCAAATACGGTTCACTGCAGTGGGTGGGGAAATTACGTGCCACTTGTTATAGGAAGGAGGCAATCTGACCACACTTTCAGCTTCTATGCACGATGGAATCAACTTCAGACCAACCTGTCCGGCTCGTAGAAGAAGCACCACATGATCCTGATGTTACGGATTTCAGTCTGACGCTCTACGAGATACGATGGAACGAAGAACGAACGTACCTTGCACTACTCGCCCAGAACACCAGCGCGTCCAGTCGGGTAGTCCACTTGCGTCTATCTGCCATCTTCTCTTCCTTGACAGCCGCGGGCAAATAACGTTCACTAGTCGAAGGTTTGAACAGAGCGAACTGCACGACAGTATCCATCGCGCGCACGAGCACGATCAAAGTGAGGTCCAACGTCGGCGAAGGCCTTCCGACCCAGGCCGAGGTAGCATGTCTCCGGCGCGAGTGCAACAGCCCGATTGCGAAGGAGGTGGAAACGATATTCGACAGGAACGTCTTCTGGGTGTCCGTCAGCGAGGACAGCCATGTTCGCACCTTCGCGAGGGGACCGTCCGTCCCACGACCGCCGTTTTTCGCAGACCACTCCTCCCATCGGTCCCAGACGTGTCGGATGGCCGCACCCCCGGCAACCCCGACGGTCATCGCCGACGCGAATGAGTTGACGGAAAGCTCGCGCTTAAGAAGATAGAGGACGCGTGAAAGACCTTGAGCACGCGCCTTTCGCGAAGTTAGGAAGGGGAGCAGTGCGGGGCCGAGCGCGAGCGAGAGGGCAAGGGAGTATGTTCTGAGCGCAATCTGGAGTGGGTGGTCGTCCGGGAGGGTGTGCAAGAAGTCCGCGAGGTCGTGCGGCGCATCCCGGACGCGCTTGCGGATGTCCAGAGTCTTCATGGCGGGGCGTTAGGAAAGGGGCCGCGCTGTCGCAGGGAAAGAGTGGGGCATTGCAAGTGAAGTGAGCGCGGCGTCGTACAGCGCGGTCGCACCAGCGCGTGAATGATGCCGCATGACGAGCGCCTCCAACGATATCACATGCGATCACTCTGCGAATCCACGCGGCAGATGCGCGCTCAATCAGGCAACCGTTGTGGTTGAACCAGTAAAACGCGGCGAAAACAATTGAGACATGCTCTGCCGTCATACATCGGTGGGATTTGTCAATGTGGTATAAGTAATGTACATTATACTAGCAATCAGGTATCGTCAAGATGACTTGAGCGCGTCGGCCGAATCCCCGCTCAAGTCTTTGGTATAACTCCAGAAGTCTAAGAATTGCACGCTATCCGGAATGCCTAGACCCGCTCGGAGATCTTGCAACAAACCAGCCTTTGCAAGAAGAGATATGAACTGAGCACGCGAATCCGGGTATACAAAGAGGCTCAAGATGTCCGAGCCCTACAAACAAAATCAGCAATGAACGACGGCGTACGAAGCTCAGCGGAAGAACTCACATGTCGTCGAATGACAGCAGCGACACGCTCTTTGGGTGCCGGTGCCAAACTGGCCCTTGATTCGGCGGTGAGATGAGCAGCGCCCGACTGGCTCGAACTTGTCGATATTCCATCCACGGACGGTAGTGTCCTCGATGTTATGCGTTTCCCGCTTTCAATGGCCTCGGGTGACACCACCGCAAAAGGAGCGATGACAGGATTCAACGACGAAACGCGAGATGCAGGCCTGGATGCTCCAGGGACCCCAAGCCACCTGGCCCAAAGCTCCACTTTCCGCCCATCCCAACCTAGGCGACGGAGTGCAAGGTGACATCGCTGCCAGTCGCCGGCATCGCCTCTCCACACTTCAATATCGTCCTCGCTGTCGTTCGTGGCAGTGAGCAGGACAGATGGCGGCCGCGTCGCTCCCTCCTCGTGATGCTCCAGCTCCGGGAGACCCGACAGAGCTCCGGCGTCCTCGAGGACACTTGCAGCCTCGTGCAAGGCCTGTGCAGGGCGCATCATCAACCGTATCCATCGTCGACGTCGCACGAGTCCGCGGTTGCTCATGAAGCCCGGATTGGGGCTCCACTTCTTGCTCCGAAAAGAACGGGCATACTCAAAGCCGTCATACTGGACCTCGCCGTCGCCACGCATGTCGATCATCCAGGCTCTGGAGACCCACCTCCAGGAGCCATCCGGAAGTGGGTAGTCCTCCAGAGTGACGGTGGGCTGGTTCCTCCGGGGAGAGGTCGAGGCGGTGGGGATGGTGAACGGGGGAGGGTCCAGGGGCAGGAGAGTCAGTGGCGAGTAGTTCGCGGTGGAAAATACAGTTGCACTGACGTGGCTCTCAGCCAAGAGATTGGGTGTTGAGATACGTCTGTTACGCACCCTCGCTGGTTCTCGTACAACACCGCCCATCTGTAGACATCCTTGTCGTAATCCTCATCGAGTTCGGTAGAGATATTGGGGTCTTCGGCAAGCTCTACCAAGTCAAGTGTGTCGGAGGGTCGAGGACATGTTGAGTCAAGTTCTTCGAAGTAGGAGCGGCGCGATGAGTCTTCGGACGTGGTCCTCTTCCGGTGGAGGTACGGTAGAGACAGTGAGACATTGGAGAGAAAGCTGTGCTTGCTTAATCGCTGCCGAGCTTGGTTCGCGGCGGCATATTCACCCCTCTCGAGTGCGTCTGGTGGAGGCGGTGACAATGCCTGCACGAAATGCAGAGAAGACGGACCAGCCGGGGTGGACGCAAAGGAAGAGCCCTCGGACATGGCTCGACCGAGGTGAGTGTGGCTGACTATGGTTAGGGTTGGTGTCTGTGTTCGCCCACATAGAATCACATGACGTCATTACCTCGAGGTTCGCTGCGACCATGTTCCGTCTTCCCGCTCGCACGCTTATATACCTCTCCGCCCAAGCTCGTCCAGCCATCCGAAGACATGGACCATTCAGGGTTGGCCCTCTTCTCAGACCAAGCCCAACGCCATTGCTTGCGCTCTCCAGGCGAAGCCAAAGCACGACGTCTAGTGGCCCGAGACGATGTCCGTCGTGCTCGACTCCCTTCCCCACCTCTCTTCCAGTTTGCCCGGACTGCTTCTACATCACGCCAATGCCAGAGTCGATGACATATCATGAAATGCTTGGAACGCCGTACGAACCCAACCCATTTGTGGTTGACCTCCGTCAACTCAAGAACCAGTTCCGAACGGTCCAAGGAATTGTGCATCCAGATCGCTGGGTTGGCAAACCTCCGGTATGTATTGTGCTTAGCGTAAATATGTTGAAAATGACCATTTTTGTATGTACTCTTTCTACAGGAGCATCAAGCAATTGCATCTGCGATGTCTTCTCGCATAAATGAGGCTTTACATCGCCTGTCTGATCCCTTGAGAAGAGCTGAGTACATCCTCGCCCGCGAAGGTCTCGCCGGTGAAGAGACAGATAAGTTGGAAGATATGGATCTCCTGATGGAGGTGATGGAGGCGCGGGAGGGTCTTGCTAGTGCGGAATCTCAGGAAGAGGTCGAGGAAATCCGGTCGCAAAATCAAGGTGCGTGCGCGGACGCTCGGCGCGCTCACCTTGGACTAAATGGCCCAGCAGCCAAGATAGAGGAAGTACTGAAGGAGATTGAGGACCTGGTCGCGGAGAAGAACTGGGACGCCCTTCGTACCGCAGCAGTCAAGCTCAAATATCTGCAAGGCATACAGTCCGCTGCAGCAGCTTGGCCAGCAGTTGTCCATGATCACTAGACTGTATAGTAGAATAACTGCCACCTATTGTGAGGCATAGGTGGCGATCCATGTATATACTTCTTCCCCACTCATCAACGATTTATGTTATCTCTTCTACGTGCATATGCTGGACCAACGCAAGGCTTTGCGAAGGCTTTCTGTGGACTGACGTCAGACGCCGAATCGCAGCTCGGCACTCTCCAGCGAAATGAGACAGAGCGGGCGTCTGTCGCCCAGCAAGACTTGTCCGACACCGTCTTGACCGACTCTCGGTCGCTGCTTCGACGCCAGCCCTGTTCGAGCTGCGTCTCCGTCCTAGTTTCTTGTCTGTTCAAACCTTGTAGCTTGGAGATCCTGAACCTTTAGAGAGGCGTGGAACTTCCAAGGGGGACGATATAGGTCGGTGCAACATCGCATTCGCTCTCCAGAACTGCGTTTACCCTCTGCTGTGATAGAACCGTCTGTCTCGTTCACATCCTTATGCGCTTTCCCTTTGGGCTACGACTCAGGCGCAGCCTTCTTCTCATGCCATTCCAGCAACCTTCTCCGCTCGCATCACCTTCGGCTTCATCGTCTCGCCCCTTCTCTCGCTCGACTCCCGCTACCAAGCAGTCCTCTGCCTCTCCTAAACGCGTCTCGGAATCTCCATCTGCCGAGGAGCCCCCTTCCAAAATTCACAAGGCCGACCGAACACCTAATAGTCCTGCTGCCATGTCTCACCCGGAGCGCACGCATCCCCGCTCCGCTCGAGGCGCATCATCCTCCCTGCTCGCCAGAGCACACAAGAACAATGCTTCTGGTGGCGGAAGAGGTGGTGGTGGGAAGAAGAGGAAGGAGAACCGAGCGCCTCCCCTTCCCGGACCTCTACACGATGAGCAGTACATTACCAGTACCTACAAGGTGAAGCCTCTCAAGCAGATCCACGAAACCAATCCGAAATCCCCCTTGAGCAACTACATCATAATGACGAGCGGTGAAAAAATGGAGTTCACGGCTCTCCATGGTGTAGTTGAGGGTAGCGACCAAGTCGTATGGAGGTGAATATCGAAATGCGTTAGCTGTAGCGGCCTGCAATCTCATACAGAGTTGCTGCTCAGGTGCTCCATAGCCGTCAAACACGACCGTGGTGAAGTCGTCGGTACCGGGGACCATCCTAATCGTAAAAACGCAGAGACCTTGGCCGCTCTCTCCGCGTTGTATCAGCTGGATGCGGTCGGCGGGGTATGTACATCTCATGTATGATCGGCCACATGCTCACGTTCGGGTCGAAGTTTGATAAACGCAAAGAAAAGGCGAAGGAAGAAGCGACTCCTGTCGAAACCACCTTGTCCGATGGCTCTGTGGTCGACTACGAGCGTGCTCGTCACTTCATGGACTACTACTGCCGCCGATTCCGTTTCACGAAGCCAGACATTGTCTACTCTCAGCCTCCCCGAGGCCAATGGCAGGCTGATATGATCGTAGGCGACCGTCGCATCGGATTCGGCAAGGGCCCGAATAAGAAGGAAGCCATGACCAGATGTTACACCGATGTCGTGCAGTACTTGGAGAAGTGCGACCCCAGCATTTGGCAGGACTTCTTGAGGGATGTCAAGTTGGGCAAGGACCTCGGAATGGCGCCTCCGGTGCTCTTCCAAGCCGACGACATCCTAGAGGACCAGATCCAGAACCTCAAGGAAGACATCAAGAGGAGTACCCTCTACCGCAATAGGCCAACCATCCGGTCTGCCGCTGATGGTCAAGGTCTTCCGCTACAAGGTAGCTCCAGCTACCGCCGACCCCCTGCATCTGCGGCCTACCTCGCTGAGAAGTCCGCTCGACTTCGTAGCCGCCGCGAGGCATACTTGACGAACCCCGCTTTGGAATCCATTCGTAACACGCGTGCGACCCTTCCCGTGTTCACGAAGTCGGAGGAGCTCCTCAAGCACGTGAACGAGCACGATGTCACTATCTGCATGGCGGCGACTGGTTCCGGCAAAACGACGCAGATCCCGCAGCTGATCCTAGACGAGTGGATCGAGCGAGGGGAAGGCGCGAAATGCAACATCATCTGTACCCAACCTCGCCGTATCGCCGCTATCAGTGTTGCGGAACGTGTCGCAAAGGAGCGAGGCGAGACGTGCGGTAGGGATGGTACGGTCGGGTACCAAGTCCGCTTCGAGTCAAAGCTCCCTGAGGACCATGGCTCCATCACCTACTGTACCACTGGTGTCTTCTTACGCAAGATGCAGACGGCGCTGATGGAGACGTCTTCGCGGAGGAGCATGGACGATGTTACTCACATCATTGTCGACGAAGTCCACGAACGTGACGTCGACATCGACCTGATGCTCGTCGTTTTGAAACGGTTGTTGGCGGAACGTCGTGCGCAAAAGAAGCCGGTCAAGATTGTGCTCATGAGCGCCACTATCGACGCAACGCTCTTCAGGAAGTACTTCCCTGATGAGCAAGGTCAGCCCGCGGGTGTCGTCGAAATCCCTGGCCGCGCTCATCCTGTGCAGAAGCACTTCCTCGATGACTTTGTTCCCGAGTTGGCCTCGGACCCGAAGACATCCTGGGTCTTCCGAGAGGAGTCGGTGAGGAAGTACCTGACTCAAGAACTGGGTCCTGATGGACCAGGCGTCGCCCCATCATTGCATTCCTCTCGCGCGCCTACCCCTATCTTGAAGGAACACTCTCGCGACACGGATGACCTCGAACTCCCCACTCCTCTCATCGCCTTGACTATCGCGCACGTCCTCAAAAAGTCGCAGGACGGTCACGTACTCGTTTTCCTGCCTGGCTGGGACGACATCAGTGCTGTCCGGAGATTCCTACTCGAGGGAGACAGGTCAAAACCTTTAGGGTTTAACTTCGGTGACACAAGCAAATTCAGCATACACCTACTCCATTCCACCATCCCCGTCGCTGAGCAACAAGCTATCTTCGATCCTCCTCCTCCCGGTGTCCGTCGCATCATCCTCTCTACCAACATCGCCGAAACCTCTGTCACTATCCCTGACGTCGTCTACGTCGTCGACACAGCGCGCATCAAGGAGCAGCGCTATGACCCGGCCCGCCACATTTCGAATCTCGTCTCTGCCTGGGTCGGCACGTCGAACCTCAATCAGCGTGCAGGTCGTGCAGGTCGTCACCGTCCCGGGGAGTACTTCGGCATTCTGAGTCGCAGACACGCCGAGGAGCTGCACCCGCATCAAACAGTTGAGATGAAGCGTGTCGACCTCGAGAACGTCGTCATGCACGTCAAGGCGCTCAACTTCCCTGGCATGACTATCGAAGAGGTTCTCGCCGCGACCATCGAACCCCCTGCTCCCGAGCGTATCGAGGCCGCTATCAAGTCCTTACACATGGTCGGCGCGCTTGACGCGGATAACAATCTCACGTCGCTCGGAAGTGTCCTTCTGCAGCTCCCTGTGGATCCACGTCTCGGTCGCCTCGTGCTATTCGGCTCCTTCTTCCGCTGCCTCGACTCCGCGCTCACAATCGCGGCTCTCATGGGATCCCGTGAACCCTTCGTGGCGCCCATCCATATCAAGCAGGAGGCGCAGGCGAAGAAGAATTCGTGGACGCCCGACGAGTTCCGCTCAGACATCCTCGCGGCGCTCCGGGCGTATAATGAATGGTGGGCGCTGCAAAGCCAGAACCTGTACGTATCCGCGAACCGGTTCTGCTCAGACAACTTCCTGTCAAAACCTACTCTCCTCAATGTTGCAAAGGTAAAGGATCACCTGCTGAAGGCATTGTACGATGTTGGTGTGGTCGACGTATCTGGAGGAGGACGGCTGCCGTATGTCCCACCCGGAGCGCGGTCGCGAGACGTCCCTCCGGTGCCGAGCCAACTCAATGAGAACGGCGACTCCTTACCTCTCCTAGCCGCCCTCATCGCGATCGCTTGCCAGCCGAAGTTCGCAATCCGGACAGGTGAGAGGATATACCGCACTGCAGTGGACAAGGTGAGCGTGATACGACCCAGCATCATGGTAGGCCGGCGCTGACTGTGATCGAAGGCGGTTATCATTCACCCGTCGAGCGTCAATCACCGCAGGCGAGAGATGCCCAAGGACGGTACCCCTCATGTCGAGAAGCAAATCATCGCGTACGCTGAGAAGAGGCAAAACATTTCCACGGGGCCTCACGCCGAGAAATACCTGGTCGCGACGACTCGCTTGGATCCCCTGACCTACGTACTGTTCGGCGCGTACCGTATCACCGTCACGTCGCGCGGGCTGGAGTGTGATGACTGGCTCCCTGTCATTGGCAGCATGGATGTCTTGGACGACCTCGAGCGACTCAAAGTAATGATGGAGGACTGCCTGCTTCGCGTCTTCCAGGGCATCATCGCCAGCCGACAGCGCAAGGCGCACCAATTTAAGAAGCCTCTGACGTATGCCGAAGGTCGTGAAGACGAGTCTGGCGACGAGGAGGAAGACGACCTGACGAATGTTCCATTGACCGACACGGAGATCAAAGAACTCGACCTGATGACGAGGGACGCAGTCCGGATCCTCAACCGCTACAGCACCTATCGCGCCGCGATGCAATCTCAGTCCAATTCCCGTCCTGGCACGCCCATGGACTCACCCTCGCTGGCGTCAGTGCGCCTTCCATATTCACCACATAGCGGAGCGCGGTCAGGATACTCGACGCCATACAACATTGCGTCGGCATACTCGTCGAGACCCAGCACGCCGAGCCGACTATCGAGGCAGTAGGGGACGTCATGGAATCGGAGTGGCATATGGTTATGGTTAGAGTCATACCATCGTGGCAAGATACACTAGTCGTCTATCCGCATACGCATCGTAATAAACTGAAATTTCCATAGCTCACAATCATAGCATGCCATCGGTCCGATGTGCGTTGGCAGTGGCACCTTGAGAGAACGGCTTGGCCGCTTGTTACAGAGCTCATCTACCTCGTGGTCTGTGTGGGCTCGTGTGAGAACAGAGTTAGCCCGACTCCCTAGTAGGGATAGCACTCGGCAAATGATGATGTGCCCTGGGTGAGCGCTGAGCGCTGAGCATGGACCTGGTGTCTCACTTCGAGATGACTACAAGACCAAGGACCTTTTAGACCACCCTCATTTCTGGTCACGACGTCGACCTAACCCCCGCTATGCCATTCGCTTTCAGACGACAACCTTTCAGCGCGGTGTACACACTTTGCGGGGTCGTCTACCTTCTGGCAGCTCTTCCGGTATGGCTCATTCTAGAGGCACTGCCGTCTGCTCGTCCCCGCAGATCCTGGTCCATTAAACGTGCCCTCTTCGCTCGTGCGGCACGGTTCTTCATTGGGGTGATGTGGCGCACCTGCCTACCCGCCCCAATTCCTCTGTCGAAATACGAACAGAATGCCAAGACACTTGGTTTCGTGTCGGTAGACGCCACTCACGAGCTCATTGTGGGCGAAATCGGCGAGATCGCGAAGCAAACCCGCGTCAAAGCAGAGCGTACCGGCGGATTCTGGTATGGTCCTCGAGACCCAAATGGCGACGTGGGGCAGCGACCGTCACCCGACGAAAGAGTCGTGTATTACTTCCATGGTCTGTCTCAGCCCCCCTCTTCATGATATTTTATATACTCACTCCTCACTCCTTCATCCATCAGGCGGGGGTCATGTTGTGAGTCTCGAACGACTACCTTGGATTCTTCAGACTATTCATGCTGTCCTAGATGGGCTCAGCCCGCCCAGGAGGTGGAAGCATGCCTATATTTAAAGGATTCCTAGAACACTTGGGGCCAAACCTCCGCATTTTTGCGCTCGAGTATCGCATATCTTCGGCGGCGCCATTCGAACCCGCCAATCCCTTTCCGGCCTCCCTCGTGGATGCCGTTGCGGGTTACAGATACCTCATCGAGGACGTCGGCTTCAGACCGCGTCAGATCATCCTCTCTGGAGATTCCGCGGGAGGTGGCATCGCGTTCAATCTCGCTCGGTACATCGCCACGGCAAAGCTCCCCTCTCTGCCTCAGCCCGGCGGTCTCATCCTCCTCTCTCCCACCATGGACTGGGCCCAGACCCATACCGGTCCGGGGTCATCCATGGAGCGCAACTATCGCTCCGACATTGTGCATGCCATCCTCGAGAGCGGCTACACACCACGGGCATTGATAGGCAGCCTCCCGGAGGAAACCGCCTCAAAGAGCCCATGGATCTCACCCGGCTCCCTGCAGGCCGAATGGCGGCCGGGGATGTTCTCCGGCTTTCCTCGCACAGTCATCGTTGCTGGAGGTGCGGAATACACCCTGGACGGAATGCACACAGCCGGGGATCGGCTGATCGAGGACAACGGGAAGGAGAACGTCACATTCATCGAGCCTCCTGATGCGTTACACGACTTTTTGGCCATGGAGTTCCATGAGCCAGAGAGGACGGACGTACTGAAGGAACTTGCGGCGTGGATGAAGACTTTATGAACACGCGGACAAAATGCGGAGGCTCTCCTTTGCACGTGGAGTGGATCTGTAGCAATGACTCGTCTCATAGCGGAGGCGAAACCCTCTAGATGTTCTCTATTCTGTAGCGAGACTGTCTCCTATAGAGTGCGCTCATCTAAATCGGGCATGCTGTCCTAATTTGTCTTCGGTGGACTTGAACGGCTCCTCCGAGTAGCGACGTTGGGGACGGACTCCCTCGACTTGAATTTATTACAAGCTTACTTCAGCTAAGCGACAGAGACCGGGCTACATAATATGACTCGTAAGCCTCTTAATGCGCTGTGTAGTGATATTGTGTTTGAAACCTGGAGTATGCTAGCAAGGTGTCAGTCAAGGCAGCTGGGTCAGTGGAGGTGCCAGGGCCCGATCAGGATTGACAGTGGCAGGTCACGTGAGGATGGTAGCCGGTGCGCGTTTCTCCGCACTCGTCGCCGCCGGCACGCACTAACAAATGGTCCACATCTCTGTCTGCAACGCCTCTGCAGCTGTCCATGAGCTGACTTGGTCTACTGATTGCTACTGCTCTAACGACTGCGCTATCGTTGACGCTCTGCTTTCCATTCTCTGTACATCTGGCCCCAAACAACTTACGACATCCGGTTACCCCCGCCCAATATACCAACATGGCTACGAACATGCGAGGCCTGACGCAGGTACGGCTTGGTTTTTGGACTATGCGAGCTAATTCTCACGTGATGTGTCTAGTTCATCGCGGACATCCGCGGTGCGCGCGTCAGGGAGCTGGAGGAGAAGAGGATTAATAAAGAGATGGCCAATATACGCAAACGGTTCAAAGGTACGCCGGCCGCACTGTACTGCAGCGCATATGTTCAACTACGTCAGATGGGAACCTCGATGGTTACCAGAAGAAGAAGTGAGGGTGCCGCTCCTGCACTCCGTGTGCACAGGACTCACGCATAGCGTTCGCACCGCTGCTTAGATATGTCGCGAAGGTCATCTTCACATACATTCTCGGCTACAAGGTCGACATTGGACATATGGAGGCTGTCAACCTAATCTCTAGCTCAAAGTATAGCGAGAAGCAGATTGTGAGTGTCGGCAGCTATGAACCATGTCCGCGTCCACATTAGCTCACTGGCCTTCTAGGGCTATCTCGCCGTGACACTACTTATGCACGAGAACTCTGACTTCCTCCGGCTGGTCGTCAACTCCATCAGGAAAGACCTCAATGATAACAACGAAATTCACAATTGTCTGGCCCTGCACGCCATCGCGAACGTAGGCGGCCAGGAGATGGCGGAAGCACTCGCAGAGGACGTGCACCGTCTCCTTATTTCTCCGTAAGTATCCGATTAACTCTCAGCTTATCACTGCCTGAACGCCGTTCAGAACGTCGGAAAACTTTGTGAGGAAGAAGGCGGCCCTCACATTACTACGCCTGTACCGGAAACACCCTGATGTCATCCCTGCGAAGGAATGGGCTTTGCGTATAGTGTCAATCATGGACGATTCAGACCTGGTGAGCCCATTTCACCGGGTATTTGCATCGGAACTCACGCGTGTGTAGGGCGTAGTATTGTGTGTAACAAGCCTGGTCTTGGCCCTCGCGCAGGATCATTTGGAAGCGTTTGCTGTTGCCTACCAGAAGGCCGTCGACAGGTTGAACCGTGTAAGTATACCGCTTCTATCCGTTCGATACACTCTCACGAACCCCGCGTAGCTTGTTGTTGAGCATGAGTATTCTGCAACGTACGGATACTATAAGGTTCCAATACCCTGGCTGCAAGTCAAACTGCTGCGACTTTTGCAGTACTATCCTCCATCAGGTAGGATCTCCCCACCCTCGATTGCGCCGTTGGTGTTTCATGCTGGATTTTGAAGAGGACCCTACCATACAAACCATGCTGCAGGAGGTTCTGCAGACCATCATGAACAACTGCAACGAACCTTCAAGGAACGTCCAACACAACAATGCACAGCATGCTGTCCTTTTCGAGGCTATCAGTCTCGCCATCCACATCGACACGAGCTCCCCGTTGGTGAACACTGCTGCGGTTCTGTTGGCCAGATTCATTAGCTCTAAGGAGACTAACGTTCGGTATCTTGGCTTGGATACCTTGGCGCACCTTGCGTCGCGAGCGGACAACTTGGAGGCCATTAAGAAGCACCAGGGGACGATCATCCTTTCGCTCCGCGACAAGGACATTTCAGTGCGACGGCGCGCTCTTGACCTGCTCTACAGTATGTGCGATACCGACAACTCGGAGCTTATCGTCGGCGAGCTTCTGCGATACTTGAAGATTGCTGACTATGGACTGCGGGAGGAAATGGTGCTCAAGATCGCGATCTTGACCGAGCGCTACGCGAACACGTACAAGTGGTACGTCGACACCATCCTGGAACTGCTCAGTGCGGCTGGCGACCACGTCGGCGAAGAAGTCTGGTATCGTGTGGTCCAGATCGTGACAAATACGGAGGACCTGCAGGCCTACGCCGCGAAGGTCGTCTTCGAGTACCTGAAGTCGCCATCTTCCCACGAAAGTCTTGTCAAAGTCGGCGGTAAGTGTCCTCGTTGAAGCATTATTGACGTTTCCACTGAACACACCGATCAGGCTACATTCTCGGTGAATATGGTCACCTAATCGCAAACGAGCCGGGTTACAGTCCCATCGAACAGTTCCAGGCTCTGCACTCCAAGTCACAATTCTGCATGGCACCCACCCGCGCTCTCCTTTTGTCGACCTACATCAAATGGGTCAACGTCTTCCCCGAGATAAAGCCCCAGCTTCTCAATGTCTTCGAGCGCTATCGCCATGTCCTCGATGTAGACCTGCAACAACGAGCGTGCGAATTCTTTGCCCTCGCGCAGCGACCAGAAGACGACGAGTTGCTGCAGAACGTCTGCGAGGAGATCCCGCCATTCCCCGCGCGCGAAAGCACACTTGTCAGTCGCCTCAACAAGAAGCACGGAGATACGTCAGACGGGCGCACATGGAGCATTGGTGCCAAGGACTCGAACCTCGACCGGTCGGCGTCGAAGCTCATGCGTAAGCCGACGACCAAAATAACCACAAACGGGTCGGGTGCGACCGCTGCCAACGGCGACCTGTCGTCAGACATCACAAATTCTCTCCTCGGTCTCGACATGAGCAGTTCCCCGATCGCCGTCGAGCCGACAGCGGCGCTGGCTGCGAAGGGGATCCCACGACTCACTGCTGGACCTAATGTCGAGCGTTGGTTCGAGAAACTCCTCTACAGCGGGGACGGTGTGCTCTACGAGGATGTACAGATCCAAGTCGGCGTCAAGTCGCGCTATCACGGCCCCCTCGGTCAAGTCGCAGTGTACATCGGAAATAAGATGTCTGCGCCCCTGACATCGTTCACGACCACGCTGCATACGGAGGAGCCGGAGGCGCTCACGGCGTCGTTCGTGAAGATTGCCCCGAGCACGCTCGCACCACGCACCCAGATCCAGCAGATCGTTCAGGTCGAGTGCAAGAAGATCTTCAAGGTGCCGCCCATTCTCGTCGTGTCCTTCCTCGCCGGAGCGCACCAGACGATCGCCGTTCGGCTCCCGATCGTGATCACCAAGTTCCTCGAGGGCGTGAAGCTTGGCTCTGGCGATTTCTTCGAGCGGTGGAAGCTCATTGGGGGCCCGCCACGCGAGGCCCAGGGCATCTTCCCGATCTCGCTGGACGCCACAGGCCACATCGATACCGCGAAACAGCGACAGGTCGTGTCTGGCTACGGGTTCCAGGTCCTGGACGGCATCGACCCGAACCCAAGCAACGTCGTTGGTGCCGGCATTTTGCATACAGCCGTGGATGGGAAGGTCGGGTGTTTGTTGCGTCTAGAACCAAACAGGGAAGCCAAGGTACGCTCATCACCTTGCCTCCAACTTAAACTGTTTCGCTCACGCTGGTGGCTAGCTTTCCCGTGTCACGGTCCGCAGCACGTCGGAGGACGTCGCCACAGAGGTACAGAAGCTTGTGCAGAAGCCGCTCATGGCAGATGCATCCGCGCTTGCGGAGAAGCGTACCGGTTGATCGTCCCGTGCTGTGACGATGTCTTGTGCTTGATGTTTCCTCGTTCTGTAGCATGGACTTATCTAACGGATTGTATACAACATATCGAACACAGACAACTAATGCGTAATAATACAGACTTGCAAAAAGCGCGAATGCAAGACAGCAGTTGAAGGCGGCAACAGGCGGCGACTATCGCCGTGTCAAGATGGAGCGGAAGATGTTTTTGCGCCTCTTCCCTGTGTCGTCGTCCATCGAGCTATCGGACATCGGTGACTGCAGCGGTTCTGGCGCAGAATTCCTCGCCAGCGGGGAATCAGTGGACGTTGAACGCGGATGGTGGACGAGGGGGGGTGGCTTGACGCGACGGCCATCGGGCGCGGGAGGTGACATGGACATGGTTGGCAGAGACGATGGCAAGGGCATAGGAGGTTGCGGCGGAGAACGAGGCTCAGGGTATGATCCCGAGCTGAAGGAGCGGCCGGAGCTGTCCTCAGACCCTCGCTCAGAACTAGATGGTGCCGTAGAGGGACGGCTGTCGCGGCGACTAGGCGCGTGGACTCGGGTCGACGTTCGGCGACGACCCCGTAGGCGAGCGGCGAGGAGCCGAAAGGGGAGAAGAGAGGGTAAGAGGGATAAACGTATCAGAAAACTCGACGGGGCAGAGCGGCGGTCGGCACGAAGGCACAAGACCGACGAAAGCTAGTCTTCACGCAACCAGCGACAGACTAGTCCCAATGACCAAGTTATACATTAGCAATCGGAGGGAGATACAACGCTATGGTCACTCACCTAGTCCCAATGACCAAGAGGTCGAGATGGGGACTAGGGAGTGCCTAAGGGGGTCCTTATATACTAGAAGGGCTGCTTAGCAACCAAAGACAAGGCGCGAGAGCGAGGCAGTGAAGATGACAAAGGGAGAACAAAGGGCGGGAAGGAAAAGGCAAAGGCATGGTGATCACGGGAACGTAGCATGCGGGTGTGGGAACGTATCTGCAGTGTCCAAACTGGGATGGGCTAAGAAAGGAAATGGTCCGAAAATGGAAGGTGGGCGGTCG
>NW_006766883.1:966379-1013254 GCF_000275845.1 Dichomitus squalens LYAD-421 SS1
CCAATGACCAAGAGGTCGAGATGGGGACTAGGGAGTGCCTAAGGGGGTCCTTATATACTAGAAGGGCTGCTTAGCAACCAAAGACAAGGCGCGAGAGCGAGGCAGTGAAGATGACAAAGGGAGAACAAAGGGCGGGAAGGAAAAGGCAAAGGCATGGTGATCACGGGAACGTAGCATGCGGGTGTGGGAACGTATCTGCAGTGTCCAAACTGGGATGGGCTAAGAAAGGAAATGGTCCGAAAATGGAAGGTGGGCGTCAAGGGGAGGGGAATGGGCGGCAAAAAGGGGCGTCTGTCCAACGTCCGTGACAACGGCTCGGCTTCCGCGTCCGTGAGCGCTTGGTTGGCAACATCAGGGACGCCGAGAGCTTGCGTTCACGTATGGATTGTTTCCATGTAGACGATGGCGATGCAGGGCTGAGATTGGCAGGCAAGGGGCTTAAGGGGACCGGGGGTACAGGCACGTTGATGACTGGTTCAGAGTACTGTCGTCGCGGCTTCGCGGCTAGCTTGCTGACACGGAAGAGCGCTTGTTCTTCCACTTCAATGCAACGCGCACAGAAATCCAGGAAGTACTTGTCTTCCGGATTTGGCTGTCTGCTAGGCTGAACGTTCTGCGTCCTGGAGTAGCGGACGACGACGGAGGTGACCACTGCGAGGTGTCGGGGTATATCCAGCAGATGGGGAAGAAGGGGTATGGCCTCGCGATAAAGGACAGGTGCGGTCGCAATTCGGTGCCGTAGAGCATTCATTATTCGAAGTCGTTCGTGCTTATCCGAGGAAAGGGAGAGAGGAGTGGGAGGACCCTTGCCTCCGGGCTCAGGGGTGGAGACCACGACGATGTAGTCAATCATTGCCTGCAAACTACCAGTAAGGAAGTCCTTGACACCACGCATGAATTGCTCCTTCTGCACGGTCTAGATCACGGTCATGAGTACTCGTTGGATGTTACAGAATGGTGACTGCTCACTGGATTAAGGTTAGCGAGGCTCTGAATCACCTTCGCAATCAACGTGAGACTGCGCTGGACAGCGACATCCGGAAGACCTGACGAATGCGACGTGACTTAGCCTCGAGAGTGGAGAGGAGATAAGCGGAAGACACATGCCTGGAAGAAGCCCGAACAGATGAGGGTGCAGGATTGCAGGAACGATGAAGCGCAAGAAACAGAACGCTGACACGCTCTGCCAAGGAAGCTCGCGATTGCTGTCCTCTCTGACTCGGTATCTGCTCTCCACCAATCGCCGAATGTGCTCGAATAATTTCCGCAGCTCACTGATCCGATACGCTCAGCAGGTGACCACGTCAAAACCGGAGACGGTCACTCACGGAGGACATTGTCGCCTCGCGTCATATATGCCGTCCCAGAACTCATGGCACCAGGTGACGAGAAGCTCCACGTTCTTCTCGACGGCCCTGCCGCCCTTCCCTATGCGCACGGGATCTACCTCGATAGCAACCTTCTCCGAACAGAGGCGCCGAATGGATGTGCCGACGCTCGCCTCGAGGAATGCCATGCCGTACCATGACATATAGAGTTCGACGGTCTTGGTGAAGACCGTGTTACCTCGGCTGGAACGGAGGACTGTCAATGCCGTGGATCGTATGCTTTCTGCACGTCCAATGACTTACAATAACGTATTATGGGCTGGTCCAAGACGCATATAGTCAATCCTGCTCGACGACAACAGACACTGTAGCAAACTCACATGTCAACGTGCCATCCACTTCTCTGTCCGCTAGCTCCATGATGTTATCCAGCAAGGCGTTCTTGGCAATCGCAATGGACATGATGTTCTGGTTAACGTTCTTCATCTTGAGCCGCGCCTCCAGCTCGCGCATCCAGTCCAAATGGTTGCGTGAATGCAATGCCTGTGTGAGAAAACCGAAGTATTCGCATTAGCGTACGTCATATCGCTATTGGGGGACTTAAACGACTTGCCCGCAACATCCGATTGTATGCATGGTATGGCAAGATGATCTCCCTGCAAGAACGTCATTGAGGCCTCTTCCCGGGACGTGGCTTCCATACTTACTCATCGACTCGGATCTTCAGCCGCATCTCGCCCGCCTGCGTACTGGAAGCCTGGCCGCCATGCAGGACCGGGAACCAGCCCTCCACAGAGTCCCCCCTCCGGAAGTTCACCAACACGATCGTGACGCTCCCGATGACGGACGGGCGCGTGAGCTTCTTCTCCCTCCAAACCACGATCTCCAGGTTCTCGAACGGCGGCAGGTCGGCGAGCACGAACCGCTCGTGCCAGTCGGGCGAGCCGATGCCCTTCTTCACCGTCGTGCGCCCGCAGAGGATGCCGTTGACGACGATCTCGCAGTAGACGTCCATGTCGATCGCGTCCGCCTCCGGGCGCCCGTCCTGCTCGGCCGCGGGGACGTCGTCCGCCAGCGGGCGCGTCACGCCGAGGTTGCGGCCCTGCAGGCAGGTGAGGTCGACCTGGCGCCACATGCGGTAGAGCCCGCCGTCCTCGGGCGACAGCCAGCGGCCGTACACCTCTGGCATGGCGTAGGAGCGGAGGAGCGCGAGCCAGGTGTTTGCCATCTCCTCGTCTTCGAACTGGATGTAGAGCGGCTCGGTGGTGGGCGCCGCGCCGCGCATCTGGCCCCTGTGTGCGTGGAAGTGAGCGAAGCGAAGCGGGCGGACGGCGCTACTGTGGGATCTACGCACGCGACGGAGAATATGGCGATGCAATTCCGCCTCTCGAACAGCGAACGATGCGCGGGTCGAATATCTGTATGGTTGAGCAAGTACATGTAGATAGATCGATACAATATGGTGTCCTGTCGCGCGTCAGCAGCGCATACAGCGGACGCGAGGACGATAGCCACACTCACATCCACATAAATATTCAGCAGGCATCCCTCCTCTTCCTCGACTAGTTTACACCTGGCCGGCCGCCACTGCCCCGCCCCGGCGGAGCTGCGCGCAAGCCCGAGCCAGCTTGACTTCTCTGCAGGAGGGAGGTGCGCCCGGAGGCGTGATGAGAGCGCTCGCTCGACCCGCACGCGCACACATCGTCCGCACCTTTCACCTTCTTCTGCGCCGCGTCCCCATTGCCAGAGGGGACGCGCGCAGCGTCGCGTTTGTCTGCGCCCTTCTTGGTGGGCGGCTAACACCCCACGGAGGAAGTAGTCAACATGAGGAAGTCGTAAGCGAGATCCAGGGACCGACACATACCCTTCTCAAGGCTGAGGCAGCCTTGGCAGAAACGTAGAGTTCCACAGACACGTAGAATTCCTTGTCCATCGTCCTGTCGCGTCGACGGTCGAGCGCCGAGATTGTCGGGAGAAGGGTGATATGGGCGCGCCCGAGATATGAAGCGGACGTCTTGTTTGTGCGAGGGAACACTTCTTGCCCAAACACGTCGGCAAATCGTCCTGAGGGAGTAGGAATGGGCGGGAGGAGATCAGAGGGCGACGCGGGGGGAAAGACGCGTCTTTGGTGGCCGAGCGGGGGTATAAGATCGGGGACGTCGGGTTGATGACGGGTATATGCACAGCTCGTGATGAAGATGGGCTAATTGGCAGGGCAGTGAGAAAGGAGAACGAGAAAGGGGGCGAAGGGGCAGATGAAGATTGGATGCAGCCAGATTGGCCTCAGAACATAGCAATCGTACAAGGATTGTCGGAGTGCGTAGAAGTGGCTCGGATACGCAGCTGGCCGCCCTCTTTGGGCCGAACTGTAGGCGCTGCTCCGACCCGTCTGTGGCGCTGGCCGCCCACACGAAGAGTGCCAACAGTGCCTTATATGGCTAACTGCAAGCTGATATATGCCCTCAATACATCACCGCCAGTGACATCTCCTCCTCCCACCTAACACCGACGTTCCTGATGCTCGACTTCGACCCTTCGTGAACCGCACACTAACTACTTCCCAGCGGTCGACATCAGCGCCACTAGCGCCGCTGATCAGTGCAAGACGCCGGACACCGGCAGCGTATCGATGAGGCGCAGACCGAGAACGATCCATACGGAAACGGAGGCATTTCTCGGGCACAACGCGGAGAGGATGCGCAAATCTATCATCATCACCATGATGTTCGTCTTATTCGTCGCCAAAACAGCCCACAGGAGTACAAATAAGCAGGGTCTATCGTATAACGGACAGATGGGGCACAACGCAGCGCGGGCGCACAGACAATGCAGATGACGTTGCAGCTTTAGGGTATCAACACGCCCACAACGCCACCCACGGGAATGCTGAGTTTTTGCGGCCAGTAAGTTATTCACGGACGCAATCACTCGGTTTTGTGGCTGCAAAAGTCCATGGTCAGCGCCGTCTGCGGACGTGAACAGCGTTCTGTAGCAACTCACCCATTCGCAACACCATTTGCCTTGCCATTGACAATGGGCTTCTTGCCGGCGGGCTTCTTGTACGTCTGGATGTAGAACTGGATGAACAGGACCAAGTAACTCGAAAGCAGGCCGCATCCAAACAACGCCGCGGTCTCGGTGCCAGCGCATGAGCCGTATGACGGGAGATTTGGGAAGTACGTTGCTGCGTAATAGTTGTATGCTAAGCAAGGCACAAGTCAGTATATCAATACACACGTGGCTGCAGGCAGACACTCACTGGCGAAGTATACGACAAAGAGGTCGATGACGAATTGCGCAATCTGGAAGGTCGTGAGGTATTTCTTCCACTGTACGTCTTGTTAGAGCAGAGCAAGGGGTATAACTGATGCGCAGAACACGGACCCAAATCTTGGCACCACCAGCAGTAGCATAGTAGTAGTAATCTTATTTGGCGGTGAGTCCGAGTCCGGGAGACATTTGAGACGCAGACTGAACGAACTGATTACTCACACATGATCACATGGACGGTCAGGTTGATGGCAATAGGCACCCATTGCTGCGCGCCGGGTATGAGCAATTGCGGCGTCGACGTGTCCGATGAGGGGTGTGACTCACAACACTAGTTCTGCCGTTAAGCTGAGTATAGCATAGCAAAGCAGTTGCGGAGTGGTGGAAAACATGCAGGAATGCTGTGATACGGTCAGTAAATTATCGCCGCATTCAAGACGCGTCGCGTACCAAGGGGCTTCTTCTTGAGAGCGAGGAAGACCGTGTCGATGAGTTCGATGTACTTGAAGTAATAGTTGATCATGTAGTAGAATTCGAGCCGCTGTATGCGCATGAGTACGCGCCCTCGAGCCCGGCAGTAGCGCGTCACTCACTTCCGACCACATCTTCACATCACAGAGGCCCCAGAAGACACCATGTTTGTGAATCTGGGGAACAACCTCCTCCATTATGAGGAGAACGAGGAGAAGACTGCCGGCGGTGAGAAAGGCGTTGTGGAGACGGAACAGGAACTGGAGCTTGAACGGTGGCCTGTTCTTCATCCATTTCTGGATACCGAAGATGGTGACGAGGTAGGCGGCGAGCGTCGGGAACACCTCCTGCGGGGTCGACAGCGGCGTCTTCCCGTTCACGTAATGGGTCAACCGGTGGGGGACACCGAGCGACTTGAGCGGGAGGGTGGAGAGCAGGAGATCCGCGAGAGGAGCCATGGAGGACGTGGTCGACGGGGGAAAGGTGCCAACGCTCTCGACCGAGTTTTTCATCCGCACAAGCGCGTGCTGCTCTGGGTCGCGTCCGGCATCACCCGGCCAAGTACCGGCCGATTGGTGGGTGCCTCGCCGACGCTGGGCGCGTCAGCAGTGCACGCAGAGCTCTCCATTCCGCTCGAGACCGTCCCTCCGACCCGCGACGCGTTCTGCGCGTCATCTGTACTCTCCATGGCAGCCATGCACACCACTAGCCATGAACGTAGCCGACATTATGCCACGACGCGTTCTGGGGCACGCTCACGTTATCACGGGACGATCCTCGAGCTTGGGTACCTGGATTGGTCATGCCCGTACTTCGAGTGCGTGATTGCCACAGCAGCCCGGAATCGGTACGCAATGTCGCATGCTCTCTCCCACGTGTCCACATGCATGGTGTGCAAGTCGCCACGGAGTGTACTACCCTGGTGCATGATCGATGACAAGGCTAGCAGTGAGAAGGTTCACGGACGCTGCATTCCCAGTACTCCTATATGGCTGCTAGCAGTGAATGGAACTAGACCTTCATTTGCATGACACATGGCTCGTCAGTTCCATGACGGCAAACGACACAACTCTCGAGCATCGGACCAAACGGAAGGCAATCGGACGCGAGTCCAGGCTACGCAGCTGAGCAGACATGCATGGAAGACGGCGCATCACGCGGTGTACCATGATGCGCTGGACGCGCGAGGCACAAGCGGCATTCAGGAGGAAGGTTCCAGGTTCGCAAGACTGCGTAACCTAGATATCTATATCCAGAAGAACGTGACCGAAATGGAAACCATGAAGATGATCGAGAAATCCAGAGGAGCCGTGGTTATAGATACATGTCGATATGCAGGATTATAGAGAGGACCATGATAGTTGCGACGACACAAAACGAGGAAATCGAATTCACGTAAGGACGAGAGCGTAGCCGTCTGAAAGGTCAGCGAGCAGGGCTTTCTCCCTACAACGACGACGATGACCGTCAATATCCCAAATCGACGACGGCTTCAAGGAGGGCGTGGTACCACTCACTTTAGATCGAGCTTCGCGTTCTGCACAGCAGCGAAGGCAGCGGCCCTAACCTTGGAAGCATCTAGGCCAGAAGGGAGCGCACAGATGAGGCACATCGAGCAGTTCGCCGGCTGGAGCCGATAAGAAGCAGGGATCTAGAAATATGCATGCCGTTCGGCTTCGCCGCGCACGGAGTGGGGGTGGAGGACACTCACCCCGGAGGCGCGGAGGGACTCCACGAGGTTGTGCACGAACATCAGCGAGCGAGTGCGTAGGTCGTGAAGGTCGTGAAGGTCGGCACCTAAGTACTAGCAGTGAGCACGGATGTGTCGTGTGACCGGCAAGAGGAGGAAGACGTACAGGTAGGAGAGGAGTGGAAGCCGGTGGGGATGGTGCAATGCAACCTGACGGAGTGCCCGCTTTTCTTGATCAATCTGGGGTAGGCACGACGTCAGATGGGGCACGACCCATGATGGGAGGGCGTAACGCACTGAGCGAAGGGTTCCACCGCCTCGTTCAGATTGCCCAACTGTAACAACAGCGTCGGTCAGTGTTCCGTGAGATCTGACAAGAGTGTCGAACACCAACTTCGTTAAATTCCACGTCCTTGGTTGGACGGTTGGCATCAAGGTGCACCTGCAGGTGGACAGAGGGGGGCATCACAGACATCATGACGGAACCGTAAGGGTGGGGAGACGAGGGGAGAGGCGGGGTAGATGAGGGGAGAGGCGGGGTAGATGAGGGGAGAGGCGGGGTAGATGAGGGGACACTGCAACTGGCTAGGGAATGGGGGGAAGGGCCAGGAGCATGTACTTATGGGGTAGATGTAGGCGAAGTATGTATGTATCCCTCGTTGCAGCCGTCGCGGGGGAATCCGGGGGAAGGAATGGCTACGGACGTGATCGGTGGTCCGGGGTCGTGTTCTCGGTCGCAGGAATACACCTGCTGGCGCGTTGGCACGGTCAGCCACAGCCTCGGAATATCAGGCCCGTCACGAGGCCTCGAGCTGGGCGGAGCTCGCCCACGACTGGAACTGTGGTGTTCGACAGGCTGCGACATACGAGGACGGAGCGCCGCTCGACGCCGTGCAGGCAGCTGGACAAGACTGCGCTGGGAACACGGTCCGCGAGGCAAAATGCGTGTGGGCAGATCAGTCTCGTCGCGGACTGCACAAAGTCGACTCTAACCTCGGACTCCGGCAGCGCTTCTGGACCGGCACCGATTCGGCGGCAACCGAGGTGTTCACGGGCGCTAATCCGTCGCGAGCGCCGAGTGCTGGGGGCGGCCATGACGTACGAGCGTGAACTGCACAGTCGCGCGCGCTGCACTGGACAGTCCAACAATCCCTTACCATCCTCCCACACCTAGATCCCGCACGTCTCTGTATACTATACCCTCTGAAAAGCAGGCGTGTAAGATAGTTTATCCAACATGGTCTGGTGGTCAGACCCGGGGAAGGAGGTGTTGAATATCGTGCGTGAACCCGACCCCCGATGTTGGCGATGTCTAACTCGTACGCTAGCTGTTCAACCGCGTCCTCGCCCCGTATGTCGAGAATCTGGATATGAACCAGGTCAACTATGGTATCGGACAAGGTACTTACCTTCGATTACGACGCTTAGGCCGCGTCTCATAGTCCGCTACAGGCCAGGTTACGCTCAGCAAGCTGCGGTTGAAGAAGGGAGCTCTGGATAAGTTCAGGCTGCCAGTGGACGTCATTGATGGTGTGTTGGTGTGTAGAAGCTCTCCTCTACTGCAACAACGCTCATTTTGTGCCCAGGTCACTTGGGAAAGCTCTCTCTTTCACTTCATTGGATGAACTTGGGAAACCAGCCCGTGGAGGTCTTGGTCGAGGATGTGTACCTACTTGTCGTCCCTTCGTCCGAATCTACCTATGATCCCGAAGAAGAGGAGCGCCGTGCACAGGCCGCCAAATTCGAGCGTTTGGAGAACGCGGAACTCCTGCACGTCCGAACCCAGACGGGCATGTCTCAAGGTCAGCACGGTGGTCGCGAGTGTACGCGAGGGAAGATATTCTGAGAGTATTCCAGATAACCCGCAGTCGCAGGGTCTCATTGCGTCTTTGGTGACTAAGATCATCAACAACTTGCAGGTCACTGTCAGGAATATCCACATCCGATACGAGGATAAGTTGAGCGTCCCAGGTGTACGTGGATTGTTCTTCGTCTGGCTCATAGACAGCTGATGACGACACTCACTTTTCTCAGCACCCATTTGCTGCTGGCCTCACTCTTGCCGGATTCACCGCCGTATCTGTCAACGAGAACTGGCAGCCTGCCTTCATCGATAGCAAAGCGGGCGCTGTTCATAAGGTAGAGTTTAATGAACTGCGCACGCTTCACGGACGCTCAATTGGACTCTTCATTCTAGTTAGCGCGTCTAGAATCTCTTGCTGTATACTTCGATACAGACTGTCAGAGTCTTGCCGGACTCTCGTACCGAGAATTCGTCGAGAACTTTACGGCTCTGGTAAGCCTGATGACCGTCATGGCGTTTTTGGGGTACGAACTCATCCTGGTATAGATCTCCAAAGGAAGTCGGACCGCATCCCACCAGTTCATCTTGAAGCCAGTCTCGGGCGAGGGCAAGGTGCGTCCGTCGACAGTTTGGGTTCTCATGACCTAAGTGCGCGCAGATCACAATGAACCACAAATTGGACAAGGAGACACCCCGGTTTGACGTACAACTCTCGTTCGACGAGATCGGCGTCCTCCTAGATGACAACCAGTACCGAGATGCAATCTCGCTCGTCGACATGTACCACTTCTACATCCGGCAGCACCAGGTAAGCTTTAAACTGTACTCACGCGACCAGAAAATAGATGTCATGACTTCACACAGTACCAAAAATACCGTCCACCCGCGGAGGAACTTCAGAGCAATCGCCCCAAGGCCCTCTTGAACTTCGCTACCACGGCTATCTTGGATGAAGTCCGGGAACGCAAGCGGAAATGGACGTGGGCTTACTTCGCGGAGCGGCGGGACGATCGCCTGCGCTATGTTGACCTATTCAAAAAGAAGCAGCTGGGCTCTTTGACAGGCACGGTAAGTATAGGCGAGCTATTCCGGGAACGATGCTCACGCCGTGCCTGCAGGACGTGGGCTTGTTCGATGCCCTGGAAAGGAAGCTCTCCTACGAAGATCTCCGCTTCTACCGCTCTATAGCTCGGTCCCAGCTCCGCAAGGACATGGCCACACGCAGGAAGCTTGAGGAAGAGCGGAAGGAGAGCCAGCCGCAGAATAGCAGCTCGTGGTCTTCGTGGCTTTGGGGTTCATCTTCTTCTACCGACAGTTCCGGTTCCAGCACCGAGGAGACCGCGTTCACCGGAGAGATGACGGACGAGCAGCGAAAGCAGCTCTATGAGGCACTTGACTTTGACGAAAAGGCTGCCCTGGCGGAGTCGCTCGACACCCCTCGTGACGCGCTGAAGGCGCGGGTCAAGGCGCAGCTCAACCGTGGGTCGTTCGCGCTGAAGACAGACCCCCACGGCACCAATAGCGATATCATCTCGGTCAGTTTCGACGTCTTCCAGGCGACGTTCTTGCAACGCCAGGACAACTTCGAGACGTCCTTGTCCCTAGGCGGCTTTGCTGTCCGCGATGGCACGACGACGAACACAGCGTACCCGCTCATCGTCCACGTGCAAGAGAAGCGCAGTCATAGTCAGATTGTCAAGACGCTCCCGGTCGACGACAAGAATCATAGCATCCCCGAACTGCCTGATCCATTTTTCTTCCTGAAGTTCGAACAGAATCCTCTCGATGGGCGTGCGGACAACGCATTGACGTTTCGCATGAGATACATGGAGATCGTCTACCACAAGGGCTATGTTGAGGCAGTGTACAAGTTTTTCAAGCCGCCTGCTAGTCAACTCGAGTCTGTTGAAGCTCTTTTGGTACGCAGAGCGTTCGACCACGTGGGCCCCGTACTCAACTTGGTCCTAGGATGCGGCCAGTCAAACGCTCGAGAACCTACAGAAGGAGACGAGGATAGGTTTGGAATACGCTCTGCAGACACACAAGACCGTCGACGTACAGATGGACCTTAATGCACCAATCATCATTGTCCCGGAGGAGTACGTTGATTCTAGCAGGGCCGGCGTCGTGCGTAGCTTGCTCATGGACTTTACGCAGTGTCACGACCACCCACTGCAAGCATTTGATCGTCGATGCGGGTCACATTTCGATTGTCAGCGAGCTCGCGAGCAAGGAGGCCATTCGCGAGATTCAGTTGAAACGCAAGAAGCAGTATACGGAAGCTGACTACAAGCATCTCGAGTCCATGATGTACGACCGTCTCAAGGTCCAGCTGGAGGCAGCCCAGGTAGGGCGAGAGCTGCTTTGACCTCCGACCAGCTGACCGTAACCACTTGACGTAGTTCCTCATCGGCGACGATCTGAATTCCTGCATGAAAGCACTGAAGTCACAAGACCGCGACAACCTGCACCTTCTGGAGCGCACGAATATTGACCTCCAGGTCCAGAACTCGATCGTGCCGACTGCGTACAACCTAGCCCGTTTCAAGGTTTCCGGTCACCTTCCGACGCTGGAGGTCAACATGTCAGATACGAAGTACAAGGCGCTGATGCGGCTTATCGACGTCGCGATACCCCATTTCGATGACGAGGAAGAGCCCCAAGCTTACGCCATGCGACGCCCGTCCGATACACAGCGGCGCGCTTCAGCGGCATTCAAGATGCCTGCCGGGTTTTTCGGCGCGTCGACGGAGGACTATGCGCTCGAGAGCGACGATGAGGACCACGAATCTGTCACGTCACCATCAAAGCAAGGGCTACCAGAGCAAGACGAAGCAGACGAAGAGTCAGAATTCTTCGAAGCAGATCCTGGGACAGCAACAGCACGTATTGTCTTATGCCATGAATCTCCAATAGCATACTGACTAGAAAGGTAGAGTCCCGCTCTGCATCAGCATGTGGTCGAGGTCAACTTCAAGGTCGACACGCTCCGTGCGTCGCTCTATAAGTCCGCTCAGGATGGCTCGGAGAAGCCCCTAGGAGATGTCGCGTTCCAAGGTTTCGGTCTCGAGTATGCTATGGAGAAGTACGTCATGAAGGTTGGCGTCAACTTGAGGTATGGCCCTAAAACGCCCGGAGTGGGAAGCCAAAGGTTGAATTATTTGAAAATAGGTCGGTCTTAATGCACATCAATCAAGTCGGAAAGGATCCGCTCGAGTTCATGTCCTCGGCAACTGGACCCACTAACGAGGATCTGCTCATCTTTAAATACACCCGTGTTCAGCAGGCTTCGCCCGAGTTCCAGCCGGTCTATGAGGGCATTGACCAGAACGTCGACATGAAGATCTCGACCTTCTTGTTCCGGGCTGCTCCGGAACCAGTCGTCACAGTCTATGACTTCATCATGACCACCTTTGTCCCCCAGACTGGACAGATCGAGACTACGCCTCCGAACTCACCGGAAGGCGAGAATGGCCCGCCAGAAATTGTAGTTGAGTCTGGTGTCTCCGCGCAAAAGATTCGGGTTCTCTTAACCCTCGCCAGTATCCAAGGTATGTCTGAACTGCAAGCTTTGGGGAGACTCATCCAGTTTACGCCAGCTAGTCAACCTCATCAATGATGATGTGCAGATCGCGACTCTATCTCTGTCCACAGCCTATGTCGCCATCCTCCTCCGGTCGAACACGATGCGCATCAACGGGCGTTTAGGGAGCCTCGCTTTGAACGACGACTCCTCGATCAACACTGCGTCTCCCGATTTCAAACGGATTCTGTCCATCGAAGGGGACAACTTTGCCGACTTCACGTATCAGACTTACGATCCCTCCGATCACGAGACTTACCCTAGTGTAAAGTCATCGTTCTCGTTGCAAACAGGCTCGCTGAAGGTCCATTACCTGGAACACACCCTTCATGACGCGTATGCCTTCCTCATGAAGCTTGCCAAGCTGAAAGGCTTGTACGATGCAGCGACTGAGGTTGCAGTACAGCGAGCTTCTGAGATCGAACGCATGAAGTTCGACGTCTCCATTAGCACGCCCATCATTGTGTTTCCGTCTGATGCTCAGCATTCTGTGGACGTTCTTACTCTTCGTCTCGGTGCTCTAAGTGCTCGCAACGAGTACAATACCGACGACAATCGCATCACTGCGGGTCTGCATGGCATACAACTCGCGTCCCAGCTGTATCACGATAACCGGCGTGCGGAGTTGAAGATGGTTGACGACATCGACATCGACGCTGAGGTCACTCAGAAGGTCAACATCGACCGGTCAAAAGACAATGATTACCCGGCTGTGCAAGTGAGCTTCACCCCATCATGCCCATGCAGGGAATCTGTTTATCAGTCTGTTTGTAGGTTGCCGTCAAGATCTCCGACGTCCGACTTCACCTGACGCAGACCCAATATTGCCTTCTCATTGCTCTCTTGCAGTCCATCCCAAAGGTCTTCGCAAACGTCTCAGAAGTCGAATTGGATTCTCCTCAGCTACCCTCCCCTGTGCCCGTGTCTGACAGCCAAGCCCGCGAACAGACCACCGACGCAGTCGCGGGGGTTGACCTTCGACCCGAAATTTCCGCTCACTCCTCGTCAGGAGAAGCTCCTCCATACACTTCCTTGGATCTTGTTGTAACGATTGGTGCCGTGAAGTTGCATTTGTACGACGCATCGGCAACGGCCCCGGAGGATGTGAAGGAGCACGGCATAGCGAGGTTCGCTTTGAACGACAATAGTCTCCGACTCAAGACGCTGTCCGACGGTGCTCTCGAGGCGCAGATTGTGTTGAAATCTGTGACGATGAGCAATACTCGTCCTGGGAACTCGAAATTCCGGGAGATCATGCCAGCCGCACAACATGAACGCAACCAAGTCATGCTGCTTTATACCATGTCTGGTGGTCAGGGGAGTCAGAGCCTTGCTGTGGTCACTATCGACTCTCCAGAAGTTATTTTCGCGGTCGACCCCGTCATAGCACTGCTCGAGTTCTTCACGAGCGCCTTCATCGCTCAGAATGGGGATCCCGACACGGAGACTGAAAGTGTCTCGAGCCCGGAGACCCAGACGACGTCCACTTCCAGTAGCCTCGATTTCCGGATCGACTTGCATGATGCTTCAGTTAGTATCCTCGAGGACGACACGAATGCCGAATCGCAGGCAATTCGTTTGACCGTCAAGCAGCTGCTTGTCTCACAGCAGGTAGGCCACTGCGCTCTTTTGCATTGTGATGGAAATCTAACAATATGCAGGGGGTATTCGCGGTGAGCGTAAACCATGTTGGCATGTCTCTTACGCGCATGGGGAAGCCAGCCGAGAGTGTCCGGTTCCTCGATGAGTTGGACCTCACTTTCACCCTGGACAGTCGGGCTTCGGAAGCACATCACTCCACCAGCATTGAAGTTACTGCGCTGCCCGTTGTCTTCCGTGCTTCATACCGGGATATTATGCTCATCATGACCATTGTCAACAAAGCGATTGACCTTTACGGCGAATCGATCCAGTCGCAGGACGAGTCAGAACCCGACAAGACTCTTACTCGACCAGGATTGACGTCAAGGAAGATCTCGCGACCTACAACCTCCCGTGCACAGCCCATCGGGAGTGCACGCGTCATGATGAACAAGGAGCAGGTCAGTACGATACTCCTGGCCGTGACTAGCACCACCTAATAGTATGCGGCTAGTTCAAAGGTTCATTCGAGGGATTCCGGCTTGTCCTCATTGGAGATCTGCACGAACAACCGCTCTTGCATCTGAGAATCAAGCCTTTCATTCTTGGGGCAAAAGATTGGTCCGGAGAGGTAAGATTAGGCAAGCTCGGACGGGCTGGCTACCCCTTAATTTTATTCTCAGCTGCAAGCAATGTCAACGCTCTCGATGCACATCAGTTATTGGAACATTGCAAACTCGCATTGGGAACCTCGTATGTCCTTGCATGAGCTCTCTTCCATGCTGTGCTCACCAACAGGATATAGTTATTGATCCATGGGTGTTCACCGCCTCGGTATGTGACCATACAAGAGGAAACGCAACATCATGCTTACAATCAGGCAGGTTGCGAAGGAGACCCCATCGAGTGGCATCAAGGTTTCTGTCAACGCGAATCAGCGCCTAGATGTCAACGTGACGTTGAGCTTTGTCGAGCTAGTCCTGGCGTTTGCGTCTATGCTTGGCACAGAAGGAGAGCAGGTCTTGAAGAACGCGCGTGGCAGCTATGCGCCATACAAGATCTGGAATCGAACGGGGTACCCGCTGTTCATCTGGTCTGACACAGAGGGTAGCAATGGCACCAAAGACACCGCTGCCAAACAAGTTCCAAACGGGAAGACGATTGACTGGCGGTTTGACGATTGGAAGACCATGCGAGAAGTAAGTACAAGTTGTAGTTCGCCATCGTTTGATACTCATCAGCTCACTATCCCCAGCATGTCTCGTCGAGTGGACACAACAGCATTGGTGTACAGATCGTGGGTAAGCAGTGGGAACATCTCCGCAGCGTTCCGGTAGACCGAGAAGGAGAGTACACGTTCTCGCTGCGGCCACGCACGGGAAAATACGCACATCGTCTTGTCTGTGAAGTCAAGGTAGAAGGCAACGCGAAAACTGTCGTTTTGCGGTCAACGTACAAAGTCGAGAACAACACGCTCTACCCGCTTGAGTTGACCTTGGTGGATGAGACTGGCCAGCCGGTGTATGCGGTCGAGAAGATCGGTAGGTGGCCCTCTTATCGGTGTGGCATACCCACCTGATGTGCTTGCCTTTCGCTCTAGTCCCGGGTCAAGACTATGCCCTCCCCCTCGAGGCTGTGAACCAATGCCGCGTGAGGGTTCAGCCTGATCGTAAGTCATGCGTTTAGGATTCTGTATTAGGGGGGATAATCGAGTTTGTCGCAGAGGGCTTCGGTTACAAGTGGTCTCCGGCTGTCCGATGGGAGGATCTCATTGCCAAGCGTGGCTTTACTCTCCGCTGTCCACATACTGATCAGAACGAGGCCGCATTCAGGTTCCAGGCATGGGCAGAGGCAGATGCAAATGATATCGCATCTCGGTGAGGCATTGCAATGAATCTTCGGTTGCTTAGCTATCCAACTCATGGTCTGCTAGTAAACTTCCCCGTATTTCGCTTAAGCTCCGAGCACCGATTGAGCTCGAGAATCTCTTGCCGTACAACCTCGAGTATCGCATCTACGACAAGGATACCGACCAAAACTGGAGGAGTTATCTGCGCAAGGGAGGAATCATGCCAGTCCACTCGGTTGAACTGGGACATCTCATTCTGCTCAATATTCATGTCCAGGACACAGGTGAGGAGCGCGGTCGTAAGGCGATGTATATATATTGAGCGTCCCTTAGTGTTCAAGCCAAGCGACTTCGCTATCATCAACACCGACGGCAACTCCGACTTCGATGTCGAAAGCAAACTGGTCCTGAGAGACACCCAAGGGCGTAGGTTGGACCTAAAGTTAAATTACATGTACGTCCTTTGCTGTATGTCAATATCATGCGTTCTGATCACTTTCACAGACATTACCCCAACTCGGGTGGTTCTTTCAAGGTCCAGGTCTATAGCCCGTACATAGTGCTCAACAAGACTGGGTTGCCATTTGGTGTGCGCCCTTCGCGAACTCGAGTGGGTGCGCCGTCAGAAATTGCTGGAGAGACCCGTGAGGGTAAGCTAGGTTCACAAAGTAAGGTGCGCCCCTCACTGACATAGGTCTGTGCATGCAAGATATTCTCGCGAAGCCGCTTCCATTCAGTACGTGTATGAAGGTTGTGTAGCGATCAAAGTGCTAACATCAGCATGGTGCAGTGTTGTCGCATCCTACGGACAACGGGAAGGACTTCTCATTCAAAATCGGCGAGTCTATGTGGTCCCAGGTAAGCCATTTGTCATCTCTCATGGTAGGCACACATCCACTCACGTACTTCACAGGGCATCAGCCTCGATGCACCTAGAGCGGAGACCAGACTCGTCATGCTCCACCAACAGAACAGATCAGACGAGATTCACACAGGGTTATCATGGGCCGAGGGACTTGGAAAGTACAAGCTGACGAAAGTGATCACTCTGGCGCCGCGGTTTATCGTCAAGAACAACTTCTCTAAGCCTCTAGCGATACGGGAGCATGGCGTGGCTCCTCGCGATCGCGCGGCGGTGGAACCCGGAGAGCGCCGTCCTCTAAACGTCTTACGTTTTGGGGAGGATAAGTTACTGACAGTGGCGCTTCCTGGTCTCAATGCACAATGGTACGCTATCAGAAGAAATGAAGGACGCTTACATGTGCTGATATCAGGGATCAGGTCCGCCCCGATCAACTTGGAGGATATAGGCACGATACACTTCCGCCTTCCTGCGTCGGAAGACAGTCAACAGATTCGCCTGATGCGCGCGGATATCAAGATTGAAGGGCCTACGATTTTCGTGTTCTTGGACGAGGCGACTGAGGGATGGCCGTTCAAAATCGAGAACGAGAGCGACCTGACTTTCACTATCCACCAGACAGTAGGTGTCTTGTGTCATTAACTCAGGAACATCCCCATAGCCGACATTTGTTGTAGGACCAAGCTCGTCTCAACGCAGGCCCAGGAGCCAAACCTCCACCTTCATATACTGTGGCACCAAAGAACAGCATTGACTACGCGTGGGACTATCCGGCTGCCAGAGACAAGAAAATCATTCTCGCCGTGAATGGGTCTCGCCGTGACGTTGACATCATGGAGATCGGCGATCTCGTGCCCTTCAGAGCTGCTGTAAGTTGTTTGACTACTGGTATTGGTAAGATGCTGCATCTCGAGTACACACAGACTAGCCGTGGAACGCGCATTGTCTCGTTGGATGTGCGGGCGGATGGTCCCAAGCAAGTCTTGCGCATCAGCAATTACAATGCGGAGCTCAGTCTTTACAAGCCGCGGCGCCGCAGTACTGCTTCGCTAACCCGGCAGGATTCGATGAGCAGCAGTCAGGATGCGTTCGAAGCTATTCAAGAGACCGTGGCTCCTGTGTTAACCGTGGCCTTGGACTTGCACGGTATTGGTGTCTCCCTGATCAACAAGCAGATGGTCGAAGTGGTGTACACGTCCCTCAACGCCCTCAAGTTTGAGTACGCAAGCAATCCGGTCGCACAGTCTGTCACGCTGTCCTTTGGAAATTTGCAGATCGACAACCAATTGCATGATGCGCTCTTCCCTGTACTCCTTCAACCCACACCGATCACGCAAGAGTCCAAGAGCGTCGCAGCACTTCCCACTGTCCAGGCGTCCTTCATCTGGCTGAATGATCAAGGTGAGACTTGACGAGTCTTGTATAAACGTGGGCTGATTGTCTGTGTTAGAGCACGGCGTGTTCTTTATCAAGTACTGTTCCGTGCTTTTGCAAGCCTTAACAGTAGAAGCCGACGAAGATTTCTTGTTCGCACTGTATGACCTAACGAAGATCAAGGGTGCATCTTGGGACGTCGCTCAGGAAGAGTAAGCCTAAGGTGTCGTTTAAAAGCGCATCCACTCATTCTCTTGCAGTGTTCTATTCGAGAATCCCGAAGACATTCCGGAGCCCCAAGAGACGAGCTCTGGGCTCGACCTGTACTTCGAAGTCCTTGAATTGCAGCCCATCAAGCTGTCGATATCATTCATGCGCACAGAACGGATCAGCAGCGAGGATCAGTGAGTCGTATCACCCATGGCATGGTCCTCACAAGGGCTTACACGATATATTAAGACTCATGCTGCGCAATCCCGCGGCTGTGGTACTCAATGCAATCACAATGGCTATCGGCAACGTCAACGACGCACCTTTGGAGATGAACGCTCTTGCTATCAAGGACATGCGATTGACCCTACCAGACCTCCTGAATCGAATCACGCATCACTATCGCCAAGAAGTTCTACGACAGCTTTACCGTATCCTGGGCTCCGCGGACTTCATTGGAAACCCTGTCGGCCTCTTCACTAACGTCAGCTCTGGTGTCGCCGACATCTTCTATGAGCCGTTCAATGGTGTCGTCATGCATGGTAACAAGGATATCGGCATTGGGATAGCGAAGGTTAGCCGTCCGCATGGTGCGTTCTGAGCGGCAGCTTGAACGTTCTTTTATCTAGGGTGCTGCGAGCTTTGTCAAGAAGACAGTGTTTGGGGTCTCTGACAGTTTCACAAAGTTCACCAGTAGCGTCGGGAAAGGTATGCCCACACACTACATCTGCATGCACACGTGGTTGATAATGCGGTCGTTTAGGCCTGTCGGCGACAACTTTCGATTCTGAGTACCAGCTGCGTAGAAGGATGAACCAGAGACGGAACCGACCTCGACATGCCATGTGCGTGTATCACAGACCGTGCTGATTAGACATGCTCACAGGCCTATAGCTACGGTGTTGCTGCCGGTGCTGAGGCGTTTGCAAGCAGCGTGGTCAGTGGTGTCGAAGGAGTCGTTGTGAGTGTGATGAGCACTTGTATTTCTGTGGCCCTCTGTGACCCAACTGATGTCGCCCAGTTGAAGCCAATTGAAGGAGCAGAGTCCGAAGGAGCCAAGGGCTTCTTCAAGGGCATGGGCAAGGGGTTGATTGGGTGCGTTTGGGGTCGCCAATTGAACAAGTCCATATCAACTGACGCATGCAGCAGCGCTGTCACGAAACCAGTCATCGGAGTGTTCGACTTGGCTTCCAACGTCGGCGCAGGTAAGAGCTCCTTTAAGCTAGGTTGTACTCGCTTCTCAAGCGCATTGCAGGTATCCGTAACACTACCACCGTATTTGACAACCCCGATCGGGACCGGGTCCGTTTGGTGAGGATTTTTGAGCTGACATTGTAGGCTCCCGCTGACAGTTGTCACTCGCCTCCAGCCTCGTCTGATTCCAGCGGATGGTGTGCTTGTGGTGAGTGCAGTGCGTTGCGTCATTTTAGTGCGGCGAGGACTCAGATCCCTTTCCAGCCCTATTCAGAACGCGAAGCCCTGGGTCAATACTGGATGAAAGACTTGGAACAAGGTGCCTTCCGCGGCGAGACCTACGTCGCTCATATCAGTTTGTGATCCCATGAGTCTGAGCACTCGCGTGATATCACTGACAACCATCGCAGATCTTCCTGGCGGCGACAATGTTGTGCTACTAACGACGACAAAGGTCATCTCCTTCTGGTCCAACAAGCTCAAGCTGGAATGGGAGCTGCCGTTCACACAGGTGCAAGGTGTGACAATTGAAGACACAGGCATCAAGTTCGCGCACAAGGGCGGGAAGCAGCACGACAAGTTCGTCTTCATACCCGACAAGAGTTCCCAGACATGGTTCTTCTCTCAGGTTGCCTCGGTGGTGAAGGCATTCAATGCCAGACGACGCATGGACTCATAGATGCCCTTATCTCCCCACTATTCTCCCTCCCCGTCGGACACTTCCCTCTCGCTCTGCCGCTGTCGATAGCGACGACTTCTGTGGACGATTAAATGCATTCTTAGACTGTAATCGGATCATGTACCATTCAAGATGTACCAATCTATGAGATATGAGATACGGATGACCGGGGTGTGCGGAATCAGGAACGAATTCGGTCAGCGCAATGTAACATGCAACGAATGCAACGCAAGCACGTCAACTATCGATCGAGTATGAACTATTAGATCAACCAGATCTAATGAAGCTAAGTATACACACGTAATCGGAATTTGGGGCAACGAACTACGAGACGAGAGGTGGTGGAGGTACTACGACAGTGGGCGACGACTGCTAGCAAGCTGGGTGAAAGCAGGCCGGAAATTAACACATAAACTAAGATGATAAATAGCTACGAAGGCGCAGCTCGACGCCCGACGCTCACGCGCGGCCGCCTACGGTGTCCTCGCTCCCGCGCGAGACGAGCCGGTGGTACTTGGCGTTCGTCGCCGTGCTCGTGCTAAAGTTGCGCTCGCGGCCCTTGAGGGACCCGTCCTGGCGCACGCCGAACTCGTCGAGGTGGTCCGCGGCGCTGAGGTTGGTAGGCGTGCCTTGCTCGGAGTGCTCGTCGGGGTCATACGCCTTCACGCCACATTGTTCGAGACTGCCGTAGCTGCCTCGCGGGCTGGTAGAGTACGCGCTCTGGAAGTCGCTCTCCTCGTCGTCCGTGACCACGCTAGCCCCAGGAGTCAAAGAGGGCGTCGTGGGCGTCACGGCCGATGGAGAGATCGCGCTGATTGATGCGGTGGAGGGGATCCTACGCACATCGAGTAATTGGTTCGAGGTCACGACCTGGGGACGCGAAGGCTTCTCCTCAGCGACCTCGGTTTTGGTCTCGCTCTCGGACGCGGACGGGACGTCCTTGGCGGTGGCGGTAGCGGTAGTCGCGCCGCTGCCGCGTCGGATTGGGGTCGAGCGACCGGTACCAAAGGGAGAATCAGTAATACTCCGATCCTTCTTGCTATGCGTCCTGCTGTGCGTCTTGCGGTGGCGAGACCGGATCCGGTGAGTGGACTCGGAAAGCTCGCTCTCACTAGCATGACCTTCAAGCGAGCGACGATACGCGTCAGACGCAAGCGCAGACTCGAGCTACAAACGAACCCGATCAGCCGCAGGCACGCCAACAAAACATAATAAACACGACACGAACCTTGCGCTGGATCTGAAGCACCTTCTGCGCGATCTTGTCGCTCTTCTGGCTGATCCCCTCATCGACGGCCTTCATGCCGTCGTGCTGCTCCGCCTCGGCCCCCGCCGAGAACCGCTTCGCCTTCTTCTCCGCCACCTGCAGGTGCTCGTCCGACTCCGGCTCGTCCACCTCCACGAGCGTGCCGGTCACCCTCTCCGTCTTGATCAGGTCGTCCCCGTTCGCGAACGACTCGGCCAGCGTCGACTCCGTGCTGAACGAGCGCAGCGGCCGCGCCCGCGCGTCGCTGCCACGGCGGTGCGCACCCCCGCTGGCGCTCGGGGCCGAGCGCGTGGACAGGCGGCTGCTGGGCCGCGAGCCCCCGTAGTCCGAGTCGTCGACGTCGACGGCCATGTGCGCGAGGGCGCGCTCGATCTGCGCCTCGACCTCCGCGATCATCTCCGCGCGCTCTTCTTCCATCCGCTCCATCTGCTCGCGCATCGCCTCCAACTCCTCCAACGCCGCCTTGTGGGCCTGCTCCGTCTCGCTGAGTTCTAGCACGCGCGAAGAAGCGGGGTAGGGGCAAGGCACGCATTAGCGTAACTACGCAGGGGCAACGGAAATAACAAAAACAGAGCACTAACGGTTCTGCAGCTTGGACTTCTCCGCGGCCGTCATGGTGATCATGCTCGACAGCCGCTTCGTCTCCTTCTGCTCCTTGTTGATCTTCGCGCGCAGGTCGCTCGCCTCCGTGCTCAGCTTCTCCGCGTACTGCTCGAACGTGACGAACTTGTCGCGCCACAGGTCCGACTCGGTCATCAGGAAGTTCAGCCGGCGCGACAGGCGGCCGATCTTCGTCTCCAGGTCGTCGCGCGCGTCGACGAACGCCGACGCGCGCTTGCGAATGGAAAGCTGGATGTGCTGCTCGGCGACGGTGAGGCGCGGGGGCGTGCGCACGCTGCCGAAGGAGCTGATGCGCTTCAGAAGCGAGGGCTTCTTCATCTTGTCCGCGAGGACGCTGTCGAACGCCTGGATGATGCGCGTCGAGTGCCACCATTCCGGGGGTTTCACCATATCCGCGACTGCCGTCGACGCGGCGCCGCGCTTCGCCTGAATCTTGCAAACGGGGCGGAACCTGCCCGCAGGGAAGGCCTCTTTGAATTCGCTGTGATGACGTTAGATTCCCTTCCGGCTCGCGGCAGAAGCACACAACGTACCTCGGAACACAGTGGTCGGGATGGTAGTGGGGCTCAAAGGCGGCCAGCAGCCTCTGACGGTACCGGTCGCGCTGCTGCTTGGAAGACACGACGCCTGGCGGAGGAGAGGCGCAATTGAGGTAATTGATGTCCCTGCACGTCGAACCCTCGCGCGTTAGCACACCGATCGAAGCAGGTCGATGCGACGGAGATAGCGGAACTCACAGATCCACGACGCACACCTCCGGAGAAGGACGCACAGCGTATCGGGACTCAGTCGCCAGGCCGATGATCCACGGGCCCGGGTCGTCAATGTAAATTTTCGCGTCGCGGGAGTGCACGGCCGACAAGGCGACGCCGCTCCAGCCACGTAGCTCGACGAGATACTTGATAGTGAGGACCGCGATGCCGAGCATAGCAGGATGGCGCGAGAAGAACAGAACGCGGCCCGTCGGCGCCAAGGCGATCTGCGAAACGAAGCCGTCAAGCACGCGCTTCGAGAGCAGAGCGAAACGGAGAGACTGACCTCGCAAATCGTCAGGATGTTGTCAATATTCAGACACTTGAACACGGGCCACATGGTAAAGTTGACGTCGACCAAACCCCGACCGAAGTCGAGGCCACCAGGGAAGCGTGCGACGACTTCCAGGCTCGTCTCGGCAGCGCCGTTGTTCGACGAGCTCGAGGTCGGCGACGCGTCCAAGCGGACGAGCTCGCCGGGGCGGGGTGCCGGGTGCGACAAAATCTTGCTGATCTGGAGGGTGTGCGACTGGACGTCCTTGGAGAAGCGCGCCCAGGAGAGCGTGAGATAGTCGCGCATGAGGTCGTAAATCGGGAAGCGCGACACCAACGCTAGAAGGCAGACACGACGTCAACTCAGCTTCTCACCCCACCGCTTCCATGCCAAACCCAAAATTTGTCCACTCACTCAACGCGTACGGCAACCAGAAGACCGCGTCGCCGGGCAAGAACAGCGTGCTCTCTCCGGGGGTGTGTCCGACGGTGCTCGCGACCTCGTAGTCGCTCTCGCTCACCGCGCCCCCCTCGCCGTCCGTCTCCGGGTCCCAGTCGGTCTCTGCGTCCGTGCCCGGCCCCCAGGGGCCCCGCGCGCTCGCCTTGGCCCGACGACGCGCCTGAATGGCAGGATCGCTCGGCGCGTCAGACGCGGACGCGTGACCCCTGCGACGGGACGGCACGAGACTCTGCCCGCTCTCCTTCCTCGCACGGCCCGCTTCTAGCGTGCGGCGGATCGCGGCCGTGCGCTCGGCGTCCGCGTGCGACCACACCGTCAGACAGACTCCGTGATAGGTTATCTGCCCGCCACTGCCGCCGTTCAGCCCGGAGCCGAGCTCAGCCTGCGCGCGCGCGCTCGCGCCGTGGCCGTTCGGCGAGAGGAAGGCGGACGGCGGGCCGAGATACGCTGACGACGGCCGGGCGTGGCGCGAGAACGGGTCGTCGTTGTACGGGTAAGCGTACGAGACGTCTGTCGTGGTCGTTAAGACGGAGGCGCGCAGGACGTCGGTCGAGGGGCTGGGCCCGAGCGGCGTCGAGGGCGCGGGGAGCGTGAACGTGAAGTTGTGCACCGTCGACGCGGGCTGCAGGGTCGACGCGATGATCTCGACCTCGCGCGTGAAGGAGAGCTAGAGTGACGTTTCATTTAGCTACAGTTTGACGGGACTGCGGGAGCGAGGCGCGAGGGGGAATTGGCGGACATACCTTGAGTGCCTTGGAGAGCATTTTCCCGACCTCTTGCTTGCTCAGGTGCCCGGACGAGGAGAAGACGCCGTCCTCGGCCTTGTTCTTTTTCTTGCGTTTTCCTCCTCCTCCACCCGCGCCGGGGCTGATGGTGCTGCCCAACACCTCAGGGCGCCACCAGCGGCCGACCGCCCCCTCGCTATGGTGCAGGCCCATGACCGAGTCCGGGTCGGCGAGGGTCCATGTATGCGGACTCTTTGGGAGGCCAGAAACAACATAGAGGGAGGCGAGGGGCAGAGTCGGGCCCGACTGTGAGGGGGGCGGCGCACTGACCGAGGGGGGTGCAGAGCGAGCGGAGGCGACCGAGTTGCGGTTGCTGCCTGGGATGGGCTCCATGCTCTGGCGGTGCCTGATGCCGAGGATGCGGGAGGCCTTGTCTGAGCGGGCGGGGACGACGGCGTTCTCGACGGGGCCGTGTGTGGGGAGGTCGACGGTGACGTACTCGAGCTCGTCGTCGAGGGCGGAGTGGAAGGAGGGCGTGGAGGGGTTGTTGCTGTGGGAGCGAGCATTGGTCGCTGCTGGCTCGCGGAGCTGTCCCTGGATGTGTCCGGATCCGAACAGAGGTTCGTCCTTGTTAGTCGCCCCGCTGCCAGTCCCCGAAATGGTGATGATCGGCTCAGGCGCCGGAATCGCTCGCGGCCCACGACGCCCCGCGCTGGCCCCTACGCCCGTCGCTGTTGCCGAGTGCGTGCTCGTCGCAGAGCGCAGGCTGAGACTCGACTTGACGGTCGTCCTGCGCGACAGGAGCGAGCCCGTGTTGTTGCTGTTGTTGTTGGCGTTCTTCGTCCCAGCGTCGTCGTCCGAGAAGCGAGACTTGGAGATCTTCTCGCCGATGGGTGGACCTGGCGTGGCAGAGACGGCGAGCGGCTGCACGGGCGGTTTCGCCCTCGTGCGGGGACTGTGCATGGCTCACGAACGGGTGACAGCAGGAATGGTGGTGTAAGAGTGCTGCGAGGTGGGAGAGATCACAGAGAGCTCGAGGTGCCGAGGCGGTAAAGACGGAACGTTGTAGGTGGCAGAGTGGACGAGCAAGGAGGAAAAGAAGGTGGAGCAAGGACAGAGAGGCAGCCTTGAAGAGAGCAGAGCTTGGCTCCGGCTGGCGGTGGAGGTTGGAGTCGCAGGGAAAGGAAAAGAAGGCACAGTCGCTTGCGCAAGGCTCCAAATGTTTGTTTTCTAGCCAATCCTGCTCAGCGGCGGCAGACTAGCCCACGCGATTAGGCGGTTTGATCTCCCTGCCTGCTCTCACGTAGCCCCAATATCCGTCCCTTCGCCCGTCCTCGGACGCGTGTGCAGCGTCCCCATGCCTCCCCACGGCTTCTATTCATCCATGCCCCCTCCAGCAGCCTCCAGCCCAAAAGCTCTCCCATGAACCGGCAGCCGCGAGAACAGATAACACGCAAACCGCACCTGCACCTCCTCCCCACGCGGTCACGTGCTCATCGTCGCGGAGCATCGTCGCGTCTGTGTAATAGATCGCGATCTGTGATGGTGGCTAGACGCCAATCCCGATCCGACGTTTGAGAGCATCCTCCTTTGGTTCTTCCCGATCAGCCACGCTTCCAACAAAGAGCCATGACACATTCTACGACATACTTACCACCTCAACGCCTCGTATGTCGTCGTCATAGCATCGACTTGCTGCGTCTGTAAAGAAAGCAAGGCTCAGGACACACCTGGCGCGTTCATCATGCACCTCAGATTGCCTTTCCACACCCAGTTCCTGGCCCTCCGCTTACCTCCGGCCACGCCCTGGCAGTCAATTCAGTTGGCTGACCGGCCACCCTGTTGGCCAGACGTGTCGACCCACATGTCTCATCTGTCTCAGCAGCCCGGTCGCGTACCGCAAACAGCCTTTACGGCACAGGGCCAACGCCCGGCTCATTGATCTCTCTCGTCTGATGGACGTCAGACAACGCAAAACTCCGGACTTCCCGCGAAGGCGCGCGCAGATCGTATACCACACCTGCGCAACAAATCTCCGCACTACATACATATTCACTTCCTGCAACCAGGCTCTAGAGGGTGTGTGTACATACGGCAACAGCAACGGCTCCACCTGCACTTTCTCAGCCGATTTGCTGATGGAAAGGCTACAGAGCACAGAACCTGTGGAGTGATATATTAGCCACTGATGTGGACCTCCAGAACCTGCTAGCACTCAGACGTCAACATCCGCCCGCACACAGCACAAAACGGTGAGCGAGCATGTCTCGTACTTATCTCCACCTCAGGGTCCAGTTGTCGCCTGCGGGAACCGTAGTTTGGTATCGTATATGCAAGTGAGTGCTAGTCTCAAGAAAATGTCCAGCCGTCACTACAGCAAGCTGCTACCGCCGCGGCGCCGCGTCCGTCTCCCTCATCCCGAATCCTGGCCCCCACCACCTACGACGCGTTCCGCAACGGTCTGCAGCCATTTCCACCTTGCCTTCGCCCGGCGTCCGGCGCCCCCAGAGCCCTGCTCCTCCTCCTGTGCCGTCCCCGCGCCCCCCCGCTCAGCATCCCACTCCAAATCCCGGTCGGTGCCCTCCGGCAGCCCCTCTATCTGACCCGCAGGAGCAGCAGCATGCCCTCGCCTCTGCCCCTCTGCATCCCCCTCACTAACGACGCGGCGCATCCTCCACCCAACTCCAAAAGGCACTCGTCGCGCGCCCGCCCCCAGGGCGGTCTGCGCGTCGCCCCCATTGGCCCCCCCAGCGCCGCGCGGAAGCGGCGTCGGGCTCGCGGGCACATCAGCAGCGCCATAACCGCCATGCACGCTGTTCGCCAACCCCGAGCCAACCGCGGGCAGCGCGCTCGGGCGCCTCCGCCGCTCGCGGGGCACGATGGAGAACCCGGGGCTTATCGGGGACAACCCGATGGAGAAGCCGCCCAGGGCGGACGCGCTGGGCGAGAGCGGATGCTGCGCGTTCGGGCTGAGCGACGACCCTGGCTCGAGCGTGGTCCGCCGCCGCCGGCGAGCGGCGGTGCCAGGGCTGGCGTGCGCGTCAGACGTGGCGGTGGCATCACCGCCCGCAGGGCCGCCTGTGCTCGCGGTGTAGGACGAGCGCGAGTGTCGCGAGGTGGATGTAAGCAATGCGGAGTCGGTCTGTTGCCGGCCGTGTCCGCGCGAAGATAGAGGGCTGCGTACGCATGAGCGTGGGCTGGGGCTCGGTGGGCGTGGCGAGAGCTGAGGGGCTACGATGGGGGCGGGCGGTTCGGTGATGACCTGTAGCCCCAGCCCGTGCGTTTGTGTGCGGCCGCGCGGGGATCCTGGGCGTTCCTCGTTCCCCATTGGGAGGGGCTCGTCCTCGTAGATCTCAACGTCCTGAGCCTCGATGTCGCTCTCTTCGCCCGTGTTGACGAGCTCTGTGGCTGATTCTTCTTCGGTCCAGGTGCCAATGTCGACGCCTCGGCCGCCCTCGGGCGGGAAGCTGATAACATAGACTCCCGCGAGGAGCACGACGATGCCGAGGAGAACAAGCAGTAGGTGCGTGGTGGACAACAACGAGAACTGATCGAAATATATCAGACCATTAACGATGGAAGATAGGTTGTAGAAGCAGAATGCCACTAGATAGGGCTGAGTGTCAGGAATGACCTGTGAAGGAAGCGCATGTACTCACGTGGGCAGACTAAGGTGGGATCCGCGAGTATCAAGCCCTTGTGCATGTACCACAGCTGCAAAAGGGCGAAGACGATCAAGCTAAGCAGCAGAACCCACGCCTGCCACCTCCAGAATTGGTTGTCACCTCCGAGAGTGAGTAGCAGCAGCTCTACACCGCTCTTGGCGAAGATTAGGCACATCCCAGAGATGATTCCCGAGATAGACGCATAAGAAGCGGCGAGAAAGAGAGGTGTGCGCGGAGACCGCGATGCATAGGAAAGAGGGCTAGCAATCATGGAGACCACGGAACCAGGAGGTGATGGAGAAGGAGTTTTGGAGCGAGGTTGGGGCTTGCGATCAATGAGCGGTGTACGTTCGGTAGGAGACGTCGGGTCGAGCGCATGGTTCGCAGTGGTAGCCGTAGTCAAGATGGAGGGTGCGGCATTAGGTACTAGGAGGGGAGACAGGGGAGGGCTGATGTCCACCGGCTTGTACCGACGATAATAGTAATATTCCACTGCATGGGCCTGTTGTAAACGTTCAGTGTGCACGCGACCGTCAGGCGGCATAGTTACGTACAGTTGCCAGCCAGACTGATCCGACGAAGCCAAGCAACGAGAAGTACGCTATGAACGCAGGACGATCAAACAGGCGCAGCAAGTCTTCGATGGAGTGTGTCGGTTCGGGTACAATGCCGAAAACAGCGATGAGGATGGCGCCGCCGGCGATTAATAGAGTGCCAAGAATCATCCATGGGGAGAAGACGTCGCCGAGGAGGAGCCGGGCAAAGAAGGCATTCCAAAGGAGAGAGACTGCGCCAAGCGGGGCCAGTATGACCACGGGCAAGGAGGCGATCTGTACCAGAGAGCCGAAGAGGTTGGAGGAGAGGAAGATGGCTGTGAAGTATGTATGAGAACATGACAGGGGCACATGAAGGAGCAGGTTAATACATACCGAAGCCAAGTAGCCACAGCCTACAGAGTAATCAGCAACGGAGATGAGCGCGGGAGGGCACGAAACGTACGGTCTGCGGTGCTCGACCTTCTGCTGCTGCTCCGGCAGGGCTTGATTCAGTACATGGCTCTTACGCTGGATTGTGAGACCGAGGGATTGAATGAAGGACGCGAGAAGACCGATAGTGATGCCAATGGGTATAGAGATGGTGGGGTCGCTCGAGTCGACCGTCATGAAGGAAAGTACGGTGGACTAGGTAGGTTGTTCGTGGTCGAGACAGACACTCCTGGCATCGCTGCTACATGCTCCGTCCATGCTCATGTCCGTTTTGGGAAAGCACGTGCCTCCACCGGGTTGCGCCGTCGCTGCAGCGGCCGTTCCTTTCCATCAACCGGACTTCGACCGCCGCAAGGCCCGGCAGTGCCGAGCCCAACATGTCCCAAAGATCAGCCATATTCAACCAAGATCTGCTCGCCGCACCCTTCGGGCCATTTCAAGAGGAACATGCGCTCACTAGCGACGTGCGCAACACAACCGTAAAAAATCCGCTCGTCCTGGATTGTGTACAGTTCGAGCTAGAAGGCACCAATGAGATTGTAGGGTATGCGTAGTCCCAGTACAAACAAAGATAACTCGCTCACCTTCCGTTCCAGCCTCGATGAATGCGAACCATGCCAGCCGGAGTATGACCTGGAACGCTGCAGACATGTGACGTTCACCGGCGTCCTAGAAATTAGCAATCTCAAGTGGCTTTCCCCCGAAACAATCGACACGATAGGTGGAGCCTTGCAGGAACGAGATCGTGTCGCTCGTATCGCCACCCACCGAAATGCTCTACCCGACAGCCAAGGCCGAAACTATGCCGAGGAACTCAACTTTTGGTTCTCCTTCGACCTTGGCCTCAAAATCAGAGTAATCATTCGAGGGGAGAAGTGGATGCCCGTTTCATACCTACAGTGTGAGCAAGCCAACGAACTCTGCACTTCCTGGATTGCTAGAGCCCATCTGTATCTGCATTGATGCTGATCTTGATCTCTAGCCATCCACATTCCGAAAGGCTTAATGCTAGTGGCTCGGTCGGTGCAATTGATTGGCGTCCTTGCATTCTAAGACAGCTCAGACTGGAGCGCATCCAGAAGCACTCGTAGATATGAAGTCGCTTCGCTACATATCGAAACCTACGAGCGCAGCCGAAAAGTAAGCCCTCTGTTCTCTCACTTCCGCTCACATCCCGAGCATCCCACAGTATTTGGCTCGATGGCGGCTGCTGCACGAACTGCAGAAACTCCTAGGGATCGACGCGGGCCCTGGGAAGTCGTGGAGTGACAACAAGACGCCTCTGGCTGGACGCACCCCCGAATGGTTTGCAGAGCTCTATCTGCGACACAGAGCGTACTCTTTCGAACAACGTCGGCAGCGTCCCATCTACGACTCGGACTCAGACTCGGATATCGAGCCTGGAGCCAACGGAAGATTGAAGCGTGGCCGCGAGCATAGTCCCCGTTCCGTCTCGCAGGAAGAAGTCCTCTCGCTCATCCAACAGCACGGTCAATGGGTCATGGATCAAGTGAAGCAACGGAAACACGGCAAATGGCTCGACCTGAGGGTCTGGGCTCTCTGGTTCGCTTCGGCTGACGCCAGGGTGGCGGACGGCCGTTCCTCTCCTCCGGAATGCAGCACTGGACGCAAGGTAGTCAACAAGGAAAGAAGCAAGGTGGTAGGCTTGTACGCGGCGTAGGGGTTGCAGGTTGTTGACGCGATCGGAATGACAGAGAGGACTCGCTCGGCAGGTCAGCCCCCGTTCCCCTTCGCCGATGGCGGTGGACGCTCGTCTACCGTATCCGACCCATGGCAGAAAAGTGGACGAGGCGATGCTGCGCACGTATGACCCAGACTTCTCACCTCAGTCCACCACCCTCGGCTCCCCAGTGAGCAGCCCCGGGCGCCCGAGCACGCCAGTCGACCCCGATCTATTAGCACTGCTTCCTTCGCAGCTGTGGCAACCTCCAAATGTCAATTCACTACAGATTTGGACATGTCCTTGGAAAAACTGCTCCTATGTCATCGACCTCTTCCATTTAACGGACGAAGACATGGACCATCAGGATATCACGGAAGAGGATAAGCAGCGGTTTCGGAGAAAGCAATGGTCAAGAAGCGATGCCTGGGCCCGTGAGGCGTTTGCATACATGGTCGACAGACACCATCATTGGCATTTCAATGACGCAGGCATTGACGTTGACCTGGTTGGCGACCGTGTGAGTCTTCGTTGTTTCCGACTTTTCTCAGTCATGTACACAAATTGTTAACTTGTTTTCCTATATGCAGTATGCTTTCCGTTGGAGATATTCGTCTAGCCAACCTCGCCCGACACAGTTCAGAAACGTCAAAGTTGATGACAGGCGACCTGAACCCGATAGAATCAAAGAGGAAGCTAGTTGACTTGCATCCGGTCTCTCCGCGTGTCTCTGTGATCTATAATCGTTCATCTGGTCACGGAGACACGATCTCGGAGTTTGATTGCTGGCCGACACTGTATTTACATGTGATCTCAATCGTGCTCATCGAGTGTCCTACTCATACATGGCCCTTGAGACGAATTGCAGCGATGCCATGGATTAATCTCACGGGTAGTATAAAAGCCTCGATTAGGTCATGTGCGATGTCCTGCTGGAAGAGCTAGGTGCCATTTGCGGTACCCTTCTTGATATTCGTTTCTGGAAAGCTAACGTAACAATCGACAAACGCTGACCATTGTCTGCCGCAGCAGCAGCAGCAGCAGCAGCAGCAGCTATGTCTGGCTATTCGACTTAGCTTTGCAAGCTTTCAACGATCGTAGCAGGTATAGATGAGTGTACGCCTCTCTGACCTCATCAATGAGCCCTTCGGTCCATTTCTCGAGGAAGACGCGCTGACGACCACCGTGCCGAACACAACGCAGAGGAACATCGTGGCGCTGGAATGCCTTCTCCTTGAAGGGAACGGCAGTATCACAGGGTACGCATGAAGTCACAGGAGGTTGCAATCAACATACTCAACAATCATTTCTGCAGCCTAGACGAATGTGAACAGTTCCAGCCCGAGTACAACAAGGAGTTGTATGAGGTACAGAAGGTCCCAGTGCGCTTTCATGGAGTCCTCGAAATCCAACGCCTCACATGGCTGACCCCCGAAGCCATCGCCGGCATTGAGGAGGACCTACGCGACCGCGACCTGGTCGCGAGGGCAACGCTCAACCCAGAGGCTCGACCAAGTACTCTCACGCTCAAGCAAATGTATCACCCAACTCCAGGGTTCTCTGGTGGCCAGCTCAAGATCAAGGTCAAGATCCAAGGCACGCGGATCAACACAGCCGTATATCTCAACGGTAAGTATAACCGCCTGCCTGTACTACATGAGCTTCTCATGACTTACTGATAATAGCTGACGACGTTCCAAGGACTTTGATGTTGAACACTATGTATGTCCGTCTCTTGCGCTAGACCTCCACGACGCTCCCTGAGGCCATTCGCAGGACTCGCAGATATGCCGTGAATTCCATGCATATCAACACATATGAACTCAGTCGCCGCGTAGGTGTTCTAGTCCTATCTTGTGAGCACTCTCCTATAGGCTCATTTTGGTGTGAAGTACCTCTCTCGCTACCAGCTACATTACACCCTGCGAACCCTTCTTGCCCTAGACGCAGGATCGAACACTCACGCAAACAATCATACCAAGCTCGAGAAACGCACTCCAGAATGGTTCATCGACCTGTACTTCAAGCATTTCGCATACCTCGGCGCCGCCCGCCAACATCGGCCGCTCTACATTGAGTCGGACTCCGACATCGAGCACAACACAGCCGGCCGGATGAAGGCAGGTCGTGAGCATACATTACGGCACGTCTCCAGGGCAGAAGTGCGCTCTCGCATCGCGGAGCACGCCAAATGGCTGATAGAAGAGCAAAAGTTGAATAACAAAAACAAGTGGATCGACGTGGACATTTGGACCGCGTGGCTAGGTAGAGTGGGTCATCTTCGTAGGGAAGCTAAGGAAGCCGGCCGAGTCTTTGGTGTCTGGGACGGGGCCGACGTCAGCCTGGAGGACGATACGGACCTTGAGGATCTCCCTCGCCGTCCCAATCCTGCCAGACGCAAGAGTAAACCTGCGACTGTAGCTGTCGTCCTATCCTGTTGTAAGACTTGAGCGTGCTGACCACGCATCTCTTGTAGAAGACGACCAGACGAGCTGCCTCGCCCAGAATAGTAGATGTTTACCTGCCGGAGCCATACACAGACGAGGCTATGATGCGGACCTACGATCCAGACTTCTCACCTCCCTCAACTACCCTCGGATCCCCTACAAGTACCCCTTCGCGTCCCAGCACCCCCGTTGATCCTGACCTGCTAGCCAGACTCCCATCGCAGCTATGGCATCCTCCCAACGTCAACGCATTACTGATCTGGCCATGTCCGTGGGACGGCTGCTCCTACACAATCAATCTCCTCCACCCAAAGGAAGAGGATATGGACCACCCTGATATCACGGAGGAGGATAAGCAGCGGTTCCGAAGCAGGACGTGGAAAGGGCCAAGGGATGTGCGTGCTCGCGAGGCGTTCGCGTACATGGTAGACAAACACCACGACTACCACTTCCGACAATTGGGCATTGAGTTTGACTTGTTCAATGGACGACGGGTGAGATTTCCCATATCCTCTTTAAGGATGATGATGACTGATTGAGCACTGTGATGGGCATTCTAGTGTCATTTCCATTGGAAGAACACAGCTAGCCACCCGCGGCCTTCGCTATTCAGACAAGTTAGGGCGGACGACAGGCGACCGGATCTAGAGAAGGTGAAACGAGAGAATGCTTGACATAACTAACCGTGTAAGGTCTACACTCGTCTTGCGCAGTCGACGGACATGTAAGAGACAGATATGGAATGCGATTACTAGCCTATGGTACAGTGATTTTGAATGTGGTGTCTACTGATACAGTACAATGCGACAAGATCAGCTATACAGTGGATATCTCCAAATCTGCGAAGTCCATCTATCGTCGGAACTCATAAGCCCATTTGATCTTACATTGCTCGTGCGTTCCTCACTCCGCCGCCGCAAGTTCAATCCATCTCCTCGATCTCGATGTCGTCTTCGTCGTAGTCGACGTCCATCTCCTCGCCAGTGCCCTCGTGGTTAGGCACGATGAACAGCCGGTTGTGCGGCCCGTCGAACTGGACCTTGATCGTCTCCCCATCGCGGATGCGCTCGGAGAGGATCATGACCGAGAGCGGGTTGAGGAGCTCCTGTTGGATCGCACGGTTGAGCGGCCGCGCGCCGTACGCGGGAGAGTACCCGATCGACATCAGGTAGTTCTTCGCCGCGTCGTCGAGCTGGAGCGTCATCTTCCGATCCGCGAGGCGTTCATGGACCTCCTTGAGGCGGAGGTCGACGATCTTCAGCACGTTGTTGCGAGAGAGCGTGCGCTGTAGAAACACAAGTTAGCATGATGTTCGATACTTGCACGCCATGTAGCAAGAGAATACTTACGAAGATGACGATCTCATCGATACGGTTGATGAACTCTGGCGGGAAGTGGCCGCGGATGGCACCCATAACGAGCTCACGCGTCGCAGGCTTGACAGGGCCCTCACCCATGTCGTTGAGGAATGCGGCGCCGAGGTTGCCCGTCATGATGATTACGGTGTTGCGGAAGTCGACGACGCGGCCCTGACCGTCCGTGAGCCGACCATCGTCGAGCACCTGGAGGAACAGCTGGTAGAACTCGCGCGACGCCTTCTCGATTTCGTCGATGAGCACGATCGAGTACGGCTTGCGGCGGATGTACTCCGTGAGCTGGCCGCCCTCGTCGTGGCCGACGTAGCCCGGAGGCGAACCGATGAGACGAGCGATCGAGTGCTTCTCGGAGTACTCGGATCCATCAATACGGATCATGGCTTCGGGCGAATCGAAGAGCAGGGTTGCGAGCTGTGAAACCGACTCGTTAGTATACAAATTCGTGAGTAGTGCACATACGAAGACAACTTACCGTCTTGCTCATCAAGGTCTTACCAGTACCAGATGGACCGGCGAAGAGGAAGCTGGCAATCGGCCTGTTGGCGTTCCGGAGACCCGAGCGGCTCAGACGAATCGCGTTCGCAACCGCCTTGACCGCCTCAGGCTGGCCGACAACGCTCTCCGCGAGGATCTTCTCCATACGGAGCAGCTTCTCCTTCTCCGTGCTCATCAAGCGCGTCACAGGAATGTTCGTCCACCTGCCGACGATCTCCGCGATCTGCTCGGGGGTGACGACGTCGGTACCCGAGCCGTGCGCCAGGTCCTCTTCAGCCTTCTTCGACTCAAGCTGCGCGAGCCGGTTCTGGAGCTCGGGGATAGCGTAGTAGCGGAGGTCCGACGCGGTTGCGAGGTCGTAACGGCGCTCTGCTTCGTCGGCCTTGGCCTTGAGCTCGTCGATGCGTTTGCGGACGTTCTGAACCTCGTCACCGCGCTTCTTCTCGGCTTCGTAGGCAGCCTGGAGGGGCTTGAGCTGGTCCTCGACGTCTGCGATAGCTTTGCGGGCCTTGATGAGGCGCTCCTTGGAGGCTTCGTCCTTTTCGCGCTCAAGAGCGTGGATTTCGACCTCGAGTTCGAGCTTACGGCGCTGGAGCTGGTCAATGGCCTCGGGAGCAGTCTCGCGTGTCACACGGACGCTGCAAAATACAAGTTAGCAAGCCTTGGAACACCACCGCAGGGAGTAGCACAAAAGCTTACCTTGCGCACGCCTCGTCGACCAAGTCAATGGCAGAGTCGGGAAGACGTCTTGAGGTGAGGTAACGGTGGGCCAGTTGCGCAGCCGAGATGAGGGCCCCGTCGAGAATGCGAACACCATGGTGGACCTCGTATTTCTCGCGGATACCACGGAGGATCGATATCGTCTCAGGGACCGAAGGCTCGTTGACGATGACCTGAGCAAACCGACGTTCGAGAGCGGGATCCTTCTCGACGTATTCCCTATACTCTTTAAGCGTCGTCGCACCGATGCAGCGGAGTTTGCCGCGTGCCAAGAGGGGCTTGAAGAGGTTGGCGGCGTCCATACCGCCAGAGCCGGCCATGATGAGGTGAAACTCATCGATGAAGAGGATAACGCCGGGACCCTCCTCGATGGCCTTCTCGACTTCGTTCAGGACGGACTTGATACGCTCCTCATACTCTCCCCGGTACTTCGCACCCGCCATGAGTGCACCCATATCGAGGGAGTAGAGGCGTGCAATGAGCGAAGCCGGCACGTCGCGGTTGACGATCCGCTGCGCGAGACCCTCGGCGATGGCAGACTTTCCGACACCGGGCTCACCGATGAGGATCGGGTTGTTCTTTGTCCTGAAGGTCCATAGTTAGCAACATCAGGGCAGCAGAGACCGGCAAATGAAGCCACTCACCTCCTACACAAGATACGAACAACACGACGAATCTCGTTGTCACGACCGATGACAGGGTCTAGCTTGCCCTCTTCGGCCAGAGCGGTGAGGTCAGTCGCATACTTGTTCAAAGCGTCGAAGCCTTGCTCGGCGTTCTTGCTGTCGACACGACGATTACCCCGGATTTGGTCGATGGCCGTCTTGACGACGTCCTCGGTAAGACCCGCCTCCTTGAGGATGGGGGCGATCGAGGAGTCCTTGATCAGGGCGGCGAGGATGTGGTCCTGAGCAATGTAGGAGTCGTGCATGGTTTTCCTGAGCGAGTCGGCCTCACGAATGACCTTGGCGGCGGCAGAGCTGAGAGAGACCTCTTCGGGTGGTGGTGACTGCGTAGGCAGTCGTACGATGAGCTTCTGGAGAGCTCTCCGAATTGTAACCTAGGGAAAATATGTTAGAACTTCGTAGAACTCTAGAGCGCAATGGAGGTTAAGTACCGTGTCACCGCCGGCCTTGTCGATAACCGAGCTGAAGAGTGAAGAGGTGGATGGACCTCCTCCTTCGCTCTGGCCCTCATTGAGAAGTGCGAAGGCTATGTGCGCGGGATGCACTGTGAACGTGCGCGTCAGTGAAAGTGGAACCTCAGCGATCGGAAACAAATGAACGTACCTTGCGCGTTCGCATAGTCCTTCGCGAGTTGAATCGCTGCGGCTAGCGACTCTTGAGTCTTGTCCGTAAATTGCATGTTATTCATGATGGAAAAGAAGTATGCGGGAGAGAAGGGTATCTAAGAAATGTGGTCGTCGAAAGAAAGTTAGGGAGCTGGCTGGGCGGACATGGGGTAGATATACTGCTCGTATTCGAGAATGCTGGAACTAGGAGGAACAGTTCATGAACAGGCTCGACTGGACCGTAGAACATTCGAGCACTGTCCCTATCCGTGCATCCTCCCTTTTCCGGCAACAGCCGTGACGTCACCGGCCTCATCACTGCTCGAGCCTCTTCCAGAGCCCGGTTTCCGGACCAGCCCGGCCGTTTCCCCACGCTTCCCGTCCTCGCCTGGGCCAACCGCCCGACTTCCCGTTTTGGGACCCGCCCAACTCTGCGTTGACCGCCATGCTGGCTCGCCGAGCTCTCCAGGGCCTTGCCCGCCCTCTCACACGTCTTTCTTCTACCTCAACGCCTGTTCCTACGCACGAGGCACCCTCTTCATCTGTCGCCATCCCCCAGTCTCCCAATCACCCGAACACATGGTCGACTAGTCAGCGTCCCCGACCTCAGCAGCATTCGGGCCCGCGTTTCGAGCAGACTGTTATGGAGCTCCAGCCTAACCCGCTCAGCGCCATGGAAATGATTAACAAAGAGCCCATCCGTGTTGTCCACGGTCGCAAAGCCGTCTGCGACGGTGGTATGTATCGTCATCTTCACTAGCGGCGCTTATTCACCGTATATCTAGGAGGAGGTCCTCTCGGTCATCCTAAGATCTTCATCAACCTGGTGAGTCTCATCGCTGCTATAATTGCTAGCAAGGTACTCACAGTAATCGTGAATAGGACAAGCCAGGACCGCGGGCGTGTGGGTATGTGCTCCTTCAGTGCTCCTATTTCTGCTGTAATAATTCGAAGCTTGCCCGCTTCCCGTCCCTGGACGTTCACAGATACTGGTACGCTTCCTCGCGCCGCTCCGCCTCTGCAGGTGATGCTGACGCTCCGTTCCTTATCAGCGGTCTCCGCTTCGAGCAGGCACATCATCACTAGGTCTCCCACTGGCCCCCTTATATACAGTCGCCTCATCTCTATAGCGGGCCAATGCCATTCTCTCTGTGATCGTTCTCTTATACACTCTGCCGCGCTGTCGCTCGACGTCAGACCGATCCGATCCCTTCATCGGTGCGTTCGACTTCCTCCGACGTGCGAATACCGGTCGATCGTGCCCTTGTACGTGACCCTTCTCTCATTCAGCGTACCTATCCGTCGAAGTACCGCTTCCCTAACGCAACCTGCGACTCGCGAATCCGTCTTGGAATGCCTATGCTTCTTGGACCTCAGTTCGCCCCGACGTACACCATCATCATGCGTCCCTGCCCACAGCATCGGTGTGTGACACCTTCGCAAGAACATACCCGTAGGTCCGCGTACGTATCGGCGTCGAAGTCCGTCAGACCCGCGTCGCGGAAAAGGTTAGAGTTCGGCACATCCTTCAGTCAATCCCACGATCTACCACAGCCTCGACGTCGACGTTCTCGCACTCCGCTCCGGAGTTACAGCGTGCGTAGGACGGCAGATCATGGGTGCATTCATTCTCTTGGCTCGTGCCCAACCTGCGCGGTCTAGGCCATCCGTCAGCCTTCATTGACGTCGGACTTCCTGTGCGAGCGCGCACAGCGGCCAGCACCCCACTAGTCGTGGAGCGTCCAGCTCGCGTTTCATATAATGCATCAAGGAGACAGGCGGCTCTTCGCAACAGGACGTCTGCCATGTACGACCGCTGCCGGTGGTAGTGGCACGCGTATCAAGTTCATAGTAGCTCAGCCCTCCACGCACCGTCCGTCTTGCGTTACGGCTGTGAACGCCTGCCAAATGCCATCCGCTTCTGCCCGCAAGCACGTCGCCCTGGAACGTTCCAGCTCGCCTCACGCGCACAACTTAGAACTCTTCTCGGGCTTCTGCGCGAGTCCTGCCCGGCGTCCCCGCGTCAGGGCCTCACGGGCCCCGCAACAGCCTGCGCGTGTCGCACGCCAAGCCGGCTTTGCCACGCGCACGCCTTGCGAGAACAGCACGCACGCGGGGGCAAGGTGCTGTTTTAACTCCTTTTTGGCGGGACACCTCGAGTACTGTACAAATACACATGAGATGCAGTCTATGTATGATAAATGATAAACCGCGTCCGTATAGAGACGAGACGGGGGTAATGCGATGCGAGCAGCAAACGCCACGGCGCGCCGCCACAGGCGCGCGCGCGTCGTCAGAAATAGCGGTAATTGTAATGTACGGGCACCGTGAAAGCGAATGGGGAAGCACGGGGGGATATGAGCTGGGGGGCAGGCGGAGGTGGAGGAGGGAAATGAGATAGCAAGTAAGCGAGTGTGTGTGGGGGGGACGCGCCAGCGCCGTCTTCCGTCGCACACGACGGTCCGAATGAAGATGCGCGTGCGGATGCAGCGTCCCCAAAGGAGATGATGGAGTGCGCAAACCGTGTGAACTGTGGGGTCCTAATGAACGACGAGCGAATGCAACAGTTAAGTTCTGAAGAGGGAAGTCGAAGATGCAAAAAGGAGGCGAAGAATGTGCGCATGCAATGAGGGACGGGGAGAATGCGGTGATTGACGGAGGAGGGCGAGGACGACAATGGTGCGAATGGGGACGGACGAGATGCAGGGGAGTGCGCGAAGCGGTGCAGGAGCGCGTGCAGCAGAGCCAGAGAGGAAAGATGCGAGCAGGACGTGAGCCGTTAAATAGAAAGCAAGAATGAGTGTGATATGCGACAGCCGACCCAGAAGAATGTACAACAGCGGACCCGTGAGGGAGAGAGCGAAGCAGAGGAGGCCAAGCGCACTACAAGGGTTATCCGAAGTCGTTCCCGATGTCCTCCGGCGAGGTGAACGACATGGGCGATAGTGGGGGATATTCGCCCTCCGCGACCGCCTCGAGCTGCGAAAAGGGTGGCAACGAGCCTGGTCGCGCTTGAAGCGAGGATAACGGCGGCTGCGTCGACCGTACGCCATCAGCCCGTGCACACGACGTCCCGCGCAGCAAAAAGATAATACACTCACCACTTTGAATATGGGATTAATCGCAGACTTGGGCGCGATGCCAGGACTGGACGGATAGCTCCCATTCCCTCTCGGATCGTACGGACTCAGCGGGCCCTGGGGCTGGAACCCCACCGGATGCGTCGGTTGCGGGGGGATCGTCAGCGTCGGCCTCTCCCCCGCCGCTGCCGGCCGCCCCTCAGCGTTGTCCACCGTCGAGTTGCTCCCGTGCTCCCGCGACCACGGTATCGGCGACGACAGCGAGAGCATGTGCATGGGTGGCGCAGCGGGCGACGACCCCCCGTCCGAGATAGACGACGAGTCCACCGACGCGCGCAGATGGAACTCGTTCGCGAACTGCTGCTCCATCGCCAGCGACGACGACGAACGGCCGTGCGGCGAGAACTCGTCGGACAGCGTGCCCAACGACGACATGGACGTCATCCTGCTGATCCCCAGCGCGCTCGGTCGATGTCGTAACCGTGGTGGGCCGGGATCGCTGTCGACCGTCGCAAACGAGATCACGGACACGCCGCTCGGCATGTCCGTCGACGACATCGAGTGATCGTCGTCGAAGTCCCGCCGACGAGCCTTGGGTAATCGCTCGTCCCGCCCTGGCCACTCGCTTCGCGGATGCGACTCGGCGACGCTGCTCACGAAGCTCCCTCCCGCGGCGTCGATAGAGGACACGCCGTGGCTCTGCGTCTGGCGGATGGGTCCGCCCGCCGCGGGCTGCTTGCCATTCGGCCGCTGGCCGTTGTTCGACGCGCCATGTATCATCGCGAAACTGCTGCGCCACTCGAAATCCAACGATGCTGACGGATCGCGGAACCTCTTGCTCTTCTCCAACACCGCCCGCGCCTGCTCCTTCTGCATCTTCTCCGCGAGCAGACGTCGCTGTTTCTCCGATTCCCGCCGTATTCGTTCGGCCTCCTTTTTCCGCTGCTTCGGGTCCACGATCCGCGGAGGAGCTTCCTGGATGGGAGAGAGCTCGGACAGCGAGCGACTGTCCGTGCTGGAGGACTGCGTGCGCTTGAGTGACGGTGTCGACCCCGCAGAACTGACGTGGTGTTCTGGCAACGGCGGAAGAGGCGCTTGTGCACCCTTGTCTCCATGTCCGCCAAACATGCTGGAGATGCCCCATTTGCTCGGCTTCTTGAAGAGACCCGTGCCCCTGCCCTTCGATGCCTGGTGTGCGGTGATGTCGTGAATGTTCCCGCTGACGATTTCCTGGATGGAATCCTCGACCTGCGGCCTCGCGGGGTACTCCCTGAGCATGGGAGATGTCTGGACGTCCATCGATTGAGGAAACCCGTCCGGAGGGATCTCGACATGAGGCGAGATCTCCATAGGATCCCAAGGTCCCTGGGAGTCCGAGGCGTAAGAAGGCCATCCATGCGACTGCTCCGAGGGTGTACGAGAGCGAAGCGGATACGAGCCGTTGGGTAATTGAACCTGAGCGACATCTGAAGGGTATGGAGACGTGCTGCCTCCGTCGGAGACCTGCGTGCGTGACGAAGGGGTATCGTAAAAAGGCGTACGGTGAGACGCGGAGGCTTCTGGTATCTGCACGGTCGCCGCTGGCGGCTGGGGCTCGAACTCTGGCTGCTCTGGAAACGAGTTGTGAGAGTGAGATGGGGGGATGTTGCGAGGCGCAACCGAGGGTGGCGACCGCGCGGGAGACACGCCGTTGGGTTGCGAGGAGCGAGCGGCACGGCCGTTGGAAACAACTGGTTGTGAATACCCCGGAGGGCCAGGCGGGTTGTTCAGCGGCGTCGTCTCGAGGAGGTACGGGTGCTCGAGGCATTGCTTGCTCGTCAAGCGCAAGTCAGGGTCATACTTCAGCAGATCAGCGATGCACTCGACCAGCTTGATCGGGACTGAGCGATCGAAGAGGGTGTAGATGTCTCTGGGCGGAATCTGGAAGATGACAAGATCAGCAAGGCGAAGGAAGGGAGACCCTGACCGCGTATATGCGCACCTCCGGAAACGAGAGCCCGAATTGGCGTGCCATCTTAACTCCCCGCGGCCACTTTCCACCGCCAATGGGCTTCCCTCTCGCGTCATGGCCATAATCCCTGCAAGGATCGCCCAGAAGTTCGCAGATTCTCGCCACCTGGTCTACCTCTCCCTGACCGGGGAAGAGCGGCCGCAAGTTGACTAGCTCCGCCATAATGGTTCCAAGTGCCCACATGTCCACGGGATTGGAGTAGTCCCTGCTTTTGAGCAGAACTTCTGGCGCGCGGTACCACCGCGTCGAGACATACTCCGTATAAGGGGGCTTGCTCTTGGTCTCCCTCGCCAAACCAAAGTCTGCAAGTTTGACGATGACCACAACGTCGCTCTCGGGAGGGGCATTTGGAGGAGCATGGGGTGACACTGGGCGATAGTCGTACAGCCCCGTGGTAGTAACGAGGAGGTTCTCCGGCTTCATGTCGCGATGAAAGTAGCCCGACTCGTGAATGTGGTGGAGGCCCTCTACGACCTGGCGAAAGATGGAGGAAACCAGACCGCCCGCGAGCGGTTTACCTTTGCGAGTCTTGATAAGCTGGTACAGGTTGCCTTCCATAGACTCGAAGACGAAGTAGAGCTCCTTGGTGTCAGGGAGGAGGAAGAAGTCGTAGAGCGGAATGATGTTGGGGTGATAGGATATCGCACGTAGCGACTGTCATACGATGATGCATGAAGGGCTGGGATCGTGGCGGAGAGAAACGGGACGCACCTCGAGCTCCTTGAGCTTCTTGCACTCGTCCCAGCCGCCCTCCCACTGCTTCTTCATCCTCTTGACGGCGACCAGTCTCTTGCCCGCATATTCGGGCCTCGCCCCAGGACCGCATTGCATGGCTGACAAGGGTGTATTGGGCGGTAGCGTCCCATGCCAATCGCAGAGCCAGACCGTGCCAAAAGATCCATCTCCGACCAACTTGAGCGGTGTATACGATCGCGTGGAACCTGCAAACCGAGGAGACGGATATGAGTGAACCAACATCATGAGGGCGAGAAGGGGCGGTAAGCGCATATACTGACTGCTTCCGGAGTCGCCAACGACGAGTTGGTTGTTCTGCACGGTGACAGAGGGGACGGCCTTGACGGTGATGCGCTCCTTCGCGGTGGGCGCCTGGGCGCGGTGTGCGGGGGGAGGGGGCGGAGGGGGCTGGTGTGGGGGATGGTTGTTTGGCGCGTGGCCGTTGGACATGTGTGTCGGATACGGGTTGTGGAGGTGGACTTGGGGATTATGGCCTTGGTGGACATGGTTTGTGTACATGATATGGATGTGACTTGCATCGCCCGAGGAGTCGCGAATTAGGAGAAGCGCAGGGAGTTCAAGGGCGCATGGAGGATGAATAAAGATAGGGCGGAAGGGGGCGGGCGCAGAGCGACGGGGCGGACGAGGGAAAGGGAAGGGAGCGGCGGGTGGAGGGGAAGGAAGAGCAGGGAGAGAGCGAGAGCAGGAGCAGGAGACGCCCGGAGGTGAACTCGCTCTCAGCTTTGGGCGGGCACTGGCTCCTCGACAGAAACAGAATCCACCTCCCCGGCCGATCATCCACCATTTATTTTCCCGTTTATTTTTGCCACGTCCACAATCGGTCCCGCAATCCGCCCTTCTTCCCTTTTCGGGGCCTTTTCCTTCCCGATACAGCTTCCGGCCGTCCCAGACGCCTGCAAATCCGCTAGCTCCCTCCTGCGCTGCGTTGGCGTCCGGGGGCCTCTTCCCTGCTCACCGCTCTTCTATTCCCTCCTCCGCAAGCTGCTCGCGCCCCCCGACAGCCCGTCTGGAACACAATCCAGATTGCCGGCTGTGTGTCGACAGCGATCACCCGATCGCATTTACTGCACCTCGGTAATCATCTCCAGCTAGCCACCCGACTGGTGATGGCACATCGCGCTGGGAGCTCGCTCTGAGATGAAATGAGCGCGGCCGGGTTCCATGCCTGTGGAAGATGGCACGGCAGGAAGCATTAGATGCGGCCCCCTCCCCGCTAACGCCACACAAGGCATTAATATTGACTCTGCGAGTCTGATGGGCTGATTGGGTAGCTGCTTGATGGGACGAGAAGCAGGGTGCGCGTGGACATGGGCCCGTCTCTCTTCATCGAACCTTTCTTTTTTAGCCGCGCCCTCTTCCTGACGTGTGCTCCAGCTCCGACCCACTTCGCTTCAGCCACGTCGTCACCCCCCGCCCCGCCCCCGCCCCCCCGCCGCCCACCGCCGTACGCGACCCAATCCACGCATCCCCAGCCATCACCGTCGTCACCACCCACAGCGCCGCCCGCGTAAACGTTCAATGTCCACCCCTCCAACCTGCCGGCCTGATTCGCCGCGATCAGCGGGTGATGTCCCGCAGCCTTCCCATCTCCAGCCCGAACAGTTCCCCACGCGCGCACGAATGAGAACACCATTGATCGCGATCCGCATCTTCACTCTCCTTCCTCGCTGACACAGCCCAGAGCCTCGAACACGCCCGCCGGCTCGCCCATGAGGTCGGCCATGATCTGCACCGAGTCCTTCTCGGTGTCAAGTCCTCGGTAAAAAGCCCCGTTCTTGCATATAGACGTTTGGCCCTTCGTCCCGTTTCGCACTCTATACTAGCCTACGGCCAGGCTCGGCACAATGGCCGGTATGGAAGACTATCCGTCGTGTCATTAATGCTTTCGGTACATAGTACAAGAATTCATGCGCATCTAAATCGTCTTCATCTCCACAACGTGCCAAGCCAATCGCGAACAGTCCCCCGCCCCAATACGCCGTTTCACAATTAGGGGGGGTGCGCTAACTAAGTATCAGCTAGTATGGCACCTCGTCGAACAGCTTCGACACGCTCTCGCCATAGTGACTGCGCCGGATCACCTCTGCGAGCACGTTCCCGATGTCGATCACCTCGATCTTGGCGCACTTCGCGACGTTCTCCGTCTGCGGCAGCGTGTTCGTCACAATCAGCTTCTCCAGCGCGGACTCCTCCACGTTCTTCAGCGCGTTCCCGCTCAGGATCCCATGCGTCACCATCGCGTACACCTTCGCCACCCCCGCCTCGGACAGGTGCTGCGCGGCGAGGCAGAGCGTGCCGCAGGTGTCCGCCATGTCGTCCACCAGGATCGCGACCTTGTCCTTGACGTGCCCGACGAGCACCATGCGCGACACCTCGTTCGCCTTCTTGCGCTCCTTGTGGAACAGCGCGAAGTCGACCCCTAGCCGATCGGCCATGGACGTCGCTCTGTCGGGTGCCGCGAGAGACGTGAGACGTGAGCATTCCGCGCTTGACACTGCGGGGCACGATCGCCACTTACCGTTTCGCGCCGCCCGCGTCGGGAGACACGATGACGATGTCAGACAAGTTGAAGTTCGTGCGGATGTACTGAATTGACGACGGCTCCGCGTATAGCTGGTACAGACACATGTGTGAACGAGAATACAACGGGACAGACCGGCGTCACTTACGCTAGAGGCCGGTAAAAACGTGAGCTCTCAAGTCAAGTTGCCATGAGCGACGAAAAACCCACTTGTCCACAGGCACGTCAAAGAAGCCCTGTATTTGTGAGGCGTGGAGGTCCATGGTCTATCCACATCCCGAGCACGAGCATTCGTCCCGTCGCTTGTGAGACCGCTAGCCCGACACCCGGCGCACTAACCGCAGCACTCACGATGACATGGTCGCATCCCGACTTCTGCAGCATGTTCGCTACGAGCTTGGCCGTGATGGGTGCCCGGCTCTTGTCCTTCTTGTCCTGGCGGGCGTAGGGGAACAGAGGCAGGATGGCGGTGATGCGCTTCGCGCTCGCGATTTTGCAGGCGTGGATCATGATGCAGACCTCCATGAGGGCCGTGTTGATCTCGCCGCACCCGGTGTTGATGATGTACACGTCGTCCTCGCGGACGGACTCGGTGATGCGGACATGGCTCTCTCCGATGCCGCTCTTGGTCACCTCAGCCCTTGCGAGAGGTACACCGAGTCTGGAAGACGAGACTGTTAGACCGTTCGCTCCTTGAAATGCTGCAGGATGAACTGGTACCGTCGGGCGATGATCTCTGCAAGCTCGGGGTGGCTAGTGCCTGCGCACAGGATTGAGGCGGGCGAACGAACCGATCTGGGTGCACGAAGACGCACCAGTGAAGATTTTGATGCCGTTGCCAGTGAACATAGTGGAAGAGCCGGTCTCAGCAGAAGTACATGAAAAGAAATAAAGATACAAGCTAGAAGAACGAGGAAGAGAAGCGAGGCAGTGAAGTACCAGTGTTTTCCTGGAGCAAGACGCAGAAAGCCGCAACTCAATCCGTGATTCCGCTGTGCCCAAGTCTGGGAATTTGAGACAAGCAAAATACTTACATAACCTCTGATTATCACGTGGTCGAACCCGCCAACTGAGCGAGTGCCGCTCGACATCAGCAAAAAAGCGAAAGAAATGGTCAGTTATGTCCGGCATCCGTCTTACACGGCCAGATTGGCGAGATATGGCAAAGGGATGGCGAAAACTGGTAGAGAATCGCCAGGTATGCTCTGCAATGGCCGGACCTTGCGGGGCGCCTGAACACTGACTGTCGGTCCTGGCTGAGCATCGGATCATTAGTTACCATAACGTAGAGGGCGTATGGCCGACAATGTACGTTTACGACTGCGCCAATGAACATCAATGGTAGGTAATTGGTGAGGATCCTGCCATGGAAGGACACACCCAAACCACGATATGGTCGTTGAATGCACATGTGTGTGAGATATTAGCTGATAGTTTGGATCGCACGCTGGTGGACATTTGTCTTATCCATAGCACATGATCATTGGAAGCAGGTAGAATACATTGAGGACTACTAGTACGCAACATGGAGATACTTATTAGGCACGCCGAGAACACAAAATCAGGCTGGGTTAGTAAAGCCACTTACCAACTCAGCAAGAGCAAGAACGAACCTTTGAGACATGTACACGACGATGTAAGGGTACAAGAGACCTACCGAAGAACATGGGTGACATACACATAGGACGAGGCGGAGGATCGGTGCCAAACTCATTGCTGAGTAGTCGAACCGGTCCTCGAGTGTTGAAAGGTGGCAGACACCACCAGATGCAGAGAGCAGCGTCTGTGCATGAGCGGCCACAGCTCTGTTGGCGTGAACTGAGAGAGGTGGTAATGGTGAACGTTGAGGGCAG
>NW_006766883.1:1018417-1075788 GCF_000275845.1 Dichomitus squalens LYAD-421 SS1
ACGGAGCCCATCGAGTGCGTCTCAAGCCAGAAGCACATGTGCATCCCATCTACAAGAGATCTGAGCAAATCATCAGCAGAATTAACGTAGAAAGAAGGCGGGGTGAGGATCGTGAAGGAAAGCAAGACACATTGCCACGTATGCGTCGAAATAGACGCCCTCTTTGACGGTCAGCGCTTTCCATGTCGGGGTCAACGAGAGTCGCTCCCGTCTGTTCCCTCGACCCATGCCCTCTCTCCCTGACTTATCCTCAATCGCTCCAAGCAGCGACTAGTAGCAGCTGTCTATTCCGCGCACACCGTAGTCCTATGAATAGTGCAACCAGGATCTTGCGAGTCTCAAGGCCTCGCACATGCTTTGTGAATATCGTGTACACTGCCGAGGGCTTTGCCCGTACGACTGATACGGTGTTGGACATAGCGGGGACGTTGATAGGGACCGTGTTGGATAGCAAGGGATGCCGAGTCGTTGTATCGCTTGTTCGGCGCCGCGCACCCGTCCTTCGTGAATAGACCTTCGTTGTCTACCTATGAGTAGCTACCGGCACTGGCGATCTGGAGCTGGGCGGTCGACTTGTCGTGCTTGTCATGAGAGCGGGTCTCGAGGCGGGCCTGCTCCTCGGCGATCTGCTCCTCGAGCTCGGCGATAGTGTTGACGCCTGGTGCTTGGTCGCGAGGTGTACACCTCTCGGTGGAATCTGGATCATGCACAAGAATGGTGTCTCGCACTTGACTGCTAGTAGCGACTTGGACATAGCATACATATATCCGCATCTTGTCTAATGAAAAGTAAATGGTATCAAGTAATAGCGCAAGATACATACCTAACTACCATTGCCGGGATCCATCCGCGCAGATGCGAGATGGCCAGATTCCGTCAGGCGAGATGGGAGTTGGCCAGTATTAGGCGGTGCTTGCGGTTTCCGGAAGGGGCAGGCCAGTTTCGGGCGCCGTGGCCATGCGAGACCATGGTTTGCTAGTTTTGCTGATGGACGTCGTTCGCAACGCGACCTGCGCAAGCAGCTGCCGTCCACGGCCAGTTTGGAACTGTTATTCCGTCATGTTCGAATCTGCATTCATCGCTCCCTGTAGAACTCCAGGGAAAGCTTCTTACTTGGTCCTTCTTTCCGAGGTGATGAGGTCATCACCATTCAGTGTGATCTGCGTTTATCCGGTTTTACTTACCACTGCGCACCCGATGCTAGATGCAAGGTCGTGCGTAACACTATGCATATCCGCAACACCGCCGCTGTGTAGCTAGTCGACTTCCACTACCTCTGCTGTTGGGGAAGCGACTAGAAGCCAGTTATGTATCCCCCCGGCTCCTGTCGTTGCTATCGAAAATCTGCTTCTCCTTCAATCAAGCCGCCACCCTGACTATCCTCGGCATGTAACAGCTCCGCGATTCCAAAAGATGGCAGCCTGAAATGCTGCTAACTGAGTTATCCTATTTCTTGTCATCGACGCCGCAGTTCGACTGGCTGACCGTACTTACTGCCCGCCAGAAGCGTCTCATCTTGAGTCTCCCTGCAATATCTTTGAGGCCATCTCAGACTCTCGCCTTCTGGTCCTCGACATCACGACTCTGGCGGACATACCATCTCCGTGCCCCGACCTTGTCCGAGTCATCAGTCATGAACTTCTCTGTTCATCTGCTTCGATGTCCCAGCGCTCTCTTCAGCTCTTCTGTTGCCGGTTCGGGCGCGCCGACATGTCGCACCTGCCGCTGCCTATTCGGGAGCATTTTGTTGGCCAGACGCGACCGATTCTCGAGCTCGCTGCAGAGCCAGATCTCACAGCCTCTCCTGCGTCCGCTGCCTCCGCTGCCTCCGGCCTTTCCATGCTACCCGACCTCCGACCCGTCCGGGGACTGCACTGACGTGCACCGATTGTGGTCAGTTGCGTCGTTCAGAGCGAACGAGTCCGGCGCCATGCAGGGAGCCAACTTCGAGACATTCGTCCTCACGAACAGCACCCTCAGCGCCTGTTTTAACAGCAACGTCGCTTGGCGTGCCCTGCGGTCAGGGTAGTGTCCCCGTTGTCGGCGTCGACATTCAGAGCTCAGACAGCTGTCGAGTTCGCAGCAGCACACAACCTCCGCGTGGTTTTGAAGGGTACCGAATGAGCGGTAGACGATCCCCTCGCCTGAGCGCCCCTTCTACATTCCTCGTCCATCTTCTTGATGGTGCTCATGATGTGCTAACAGGCATCATCTATCTGGACGAAGCACGGCTCGGGGTTCCTTCCTTATCTGGACGCACAATCTCAAATGCATCACATTTCACGAAACCTTCAGACTTACAGGCGCACCCACGTCGGAGACACATGACAACGGTCAGGCGCGACCCTGCGTTATACGGTCCAGTGTATGCTTACGGTATTTTTCCGTAGCTGTTGCGCTAGGCGCTGACGTTCAATGGGAAGAAGCATACAATGCCGTCAACGCGAAAGATCGGGTCGTGGTCGGGGATGTTTCTGCCGGAGGCACCGTTGGCGCCGCAAGCGGCTGGATAATTCACAGTGCATCGTCTCCGACGTTTGGACTGCGTCCACTCCGACTATCCGATTAATGCGGGGTCTCCCGCGCCAGTCACGGAATTGACAGGCGTGGACAATGTGTTGCAGTTTGCGATGATCAGCTCAAACAGAGTGTTTACAATTGCACGCAACTGGCTACGTAGCCACGAATGCACGCAGTCGCGCGTTCGTTTTCGCAGTTACAACACAAGCGTGCAGTCGTGTAATCGCGGAGTCGGGTAAGCGACGCCAAGTATCCTATTCTTAGCTCTTAGTGGCCCCTGCAACAAAGCTCTTTCCTTGCGCAATGTAGATCGACCATAATTCAAATGTTCTCTACCATTAATCCAGTTCTCAATGCGCGCAAAACGAGTCTACTCAAGGGCTTTGCAGGATGTATAGACTTTGGCCTTGCCCTTCGCCGAACTCCTGCCGGAGGGCGCTCCAGTTACAACTTACAATAGACGCGCAGTTACACGACTGCTAGTAGTAACTGCGTGGCTGCATACACACAGAGCTTGGCGAGCTTCGCAATGAATCGACTGCGTGAATACGTGGTTACGCAGCCTGCTACGTAGCCAGTTGCGTGCAATTGTAAACACTCTGGCTCGAACGGGACAAACTTCGTCGCTAACCTCTTCTTCGCTCTCAGAGGCGGAGGCGGGGGCACGTATGGCGTCATCATCTCGGTCACCGTACCAGAGACATGAAGACGTCCCGACCGTGGATGCTTTGTTCCGGGCGTCGACGAACTTAATGCCTCGCCGACCACTCCTGTGCAAAGCTTGTTGACTAAACTGGTGAGGGTACATCCCCAGCTATCAGATGACGACCGGGCGGATTTCGTGTCGCTCCAGCCCGATGTGACAACCGTAGGGCTGGGTCTTTCGCCCACCGTATGAGCGCGGATGAACAGCACCGTGGACGCAGCGAACGCAAGCATTGAACCATTCTGCGCCACCGCGCAGACAATTGCGCCGAACAGCTTCGGCGCCGTTACGTTCACCACCGCGCAAACCGTTCTCATTCAACTTCTTGGCCTGGTTCACGGCCTTCTTCCCGGCAGCTACGGTTACCGCAGGCATGAACTGCGTGGGCGGCCCCTTGCCCCGCGATGTCATTCCGGGCCAGCCAGAGCACGTCGCAGAGACGCTAGTGGTCTCGTCATGCTGTGAGCCTCCAAACCGGAATCTTACTTTCGTCCTAGACTCGATCGTTGATCGTTCACGCATTCTATTTTCCGTGCGCCATAGCTGGTTGGCGGTGGCGCTGTCTAAAGTGGATCCCGATGCGATGGGATGAACTCCGCCTGGCGCACGGCTCTTGTGCATGCGATCTTCTCCAAAGGCTGGGTAGAATGCACCCCAGTTGATGTCATAAACCATATGATGGACGAGCTTCGTCGAGGCTAACATGTCCGGCGTCCGGCGCTTACTTCAACGAGGTGCGGTGGGGCAACCCGTGTTCTCATTGTACATACTCGCACTAACTTTGTTTGTCAACTACCATTCGCCAGGCTTCTCTGGTCGAGTCTGAGCCCCTCCAGGCTTTCTTCTGCAACCACCGCGATCGGCGGAGGGAGATCAAGGCGATCTATGACCCTATCGACATGTTTGTGGTTCGGGAAGGCATAAGTAGGTTCGGATGAGTGGACGCGGACCTCGTGCAGGGTCTACATTGGAGCTGGCCCAATGCGGAGATAGGGGTGTCACCCAATGATTGTGTACCATGGCGCTGTGGTATGCCGTATAAGAACAGACGAGGGTATGCTACGTATGTACCGCCTAGACAATACCCAGACGAGCGTAGACAGCATTGTACTTGGAGCCTACCATGAGGCGCGGCCTCGCAGGGCAATAGACGTGGGCTGGAAAGGAAAGGGAAAGGAAAGGGTATGCTGTGATACGGTCAACACAACAGTGGATTGCGACGTTCGACGAACATAAGCAGACATTCGAGCACTACGCTACAAAACTACAGATGACGTACGCGATGTTACTAAGGGACTGCGACAACGAACTGGAACGAAGAGTAAGTGACATAGGTATAGCGAGGATGTCATGATTCGAAAAAGACGCACGAAAACCGTGTTAGTCTGGGAATCGAGGAAGATAACGGGAGAAGGGAGCGAGCGTGACGGAGAGCGATACGGAGATGGCAGAAACGGAGATCGGAAGGAGGGGACACGGACCATAGCTAGCCTATGATCGAAGCGGAGCAGGATAAGAATCAGAAAGACGAGAAAATTGGACTACAGGCGTGCTGGGATGTGAGAGGGGAGGGGGTACGCTGTGGCTGCACTGTCCATGCACGAAAGCAGATGCGGGCGGGGAAAGTGGGTGTTTGTGCGTATAGGGTAGGACAGGATAGAGGAGATATGGACATGCAATATCAACAATAGACAGAGAACCAATACTATGACTGACTGTATCAATACAGGAAAGTGAGAACGCGCTGCTCAGCTATCATCATCATTATCTAGGGTCGGTACTCTTATTGACTAGTTCACGCCCGGTATCCGGGGCTCGGTGCGTTAAGAATAGATAGTAACTGAGCATTGTTGGTGGCTCTGATGGCATTATTATGAGCTACAATGAGCAGATTTAGCGAAAAACATCCGCGCAGAATCATGCGTGTACTCACCGATATGAGGTGCAGCATAGTGGGGAGGAGGGACAGTGCGCAAAGGACTGGTCGGCGCCTGGAGCAATGCAGGATACATCGGCGGAGGCGCGAAGGATGATGCCGAGCCGTGGCACGGACCGCTCAATGGCAGCATGGCACGTAGCTGATGCTCGTTCATGCTCTGTCGAGGAATGGCCGCAGGAACGAAGGGAGGGAGGTGATAGGCATGACTGGTCTGGGGACGGTTCATGAACACATCTGGAGCTTGCCCCCGGTACGCGGAATGCAGGTCTTGCGAGCGGGGCATGTGTGGTGTGGGAGAGGAATAAATGACCGACTGGTCGATGGTGGGTGGCGGCACGGAGGGAGGCTGAAGAGGTACGTAGGCAGGCTGGGATGGCGCCGCCATAGGGGAGCGATGACCCATACGAGAAGTAGCCCTATCCGACTCTTGAGCCACGCTTTCCAGTATAGAGATGTACCGCATCTCCTTGGCTATGTTGCGACTATGCGAGAGGTAAGGAGAAATGTCTGCCGTCGAACCACGACGCGCATGGCCGCCGCCTACCGTGCCAAGAGAAGGTGATGTCGCGGACGATGTACCAGAAGAGCTACTTTGCAAGGGGGTGCGCCCGGGAGACTGTGGAGGTGGGATAGCTGCAGAGACGGTCGAGGGCAGCTGTACAATGGGTGCAGACATTTTGGCCGGCGCGTGAGCAGACCAATCCGGGCTCTCGCAAGGCTGAGCGGGTAGAGCTTGACGATGAGAAGCCGGGACTGGCACGGGTAACACCTCAACTGGCGGAGTCTGAGGCTTGCCCGTATCGTCCAATGTAACGGATGCGGCAGACCGCATCAGTCCACTAAGAAGAACGGCCAGATGGGAGTCTCCCGTATTGAGGGGGATGGGGTCGGCCTGTCGAGCAGGGTCGGGCGTGGCGGTGCTAATGCTTGACTCGAAAGTCGAGTCATGAACGCGAGCAGCACTGTACTGGGGGGAAGGCGTGTGGGGTTCTGCAGACGATGCTTGAGAGCTTAGCTCTTGAGCGTTCTGATCCTGCGCGGCTGCACCATCCTCCTCGCTAGAAGATTGAATTTCTTCCTTAACATTTTGTACAGGGGGTTTGGGTATTTTGCGCGGGAGATGATGGGGCTTGCGGTCATGAATGAAGGCTTTGAGAGGACTATGGAGAGATGAGCAGCCGGGAGGTGCCAATGATTCCACAGACATACCCGATGAATGGCGAGATGAGATAGAACTTGCCAGGCACAGTTCTGCCGCGCTTCCAAGTCGGGAGCTCGCTCAATCGGAACCAAGAGATTTTCTAATCGGGCCCTCAGATTAGTGTTTTCGAACACATCATCAACCACACCCACGCTGATCTCCTTCCTCGTCCTTGTCTTGAAGGGGTAGTCTTCCGGCACTCCAGGGACTATGTACAGAGAGATCGACTGCTCCTTAATGGACATCTGCAGGACATTGTCGGGGTCTAGTTGCTCCTCTAGGTCATATCCAGTTTCTTCGAGCACCTACAGGTACGCCGGAATGAGGGGTGGTGCACTATGGAGCGCACAATAGGAGGGTCTCACCTCGCGAATGGCACAACGATGCTTCGGTTCCTGCTCATTGATCTTGCCTTTCGGGAAGCCCCATCCTGCTGACGATTTCCAGCCCTTGACGAGCACGACCTGCGGTAAGGGGGACATTCCTTACGTAAGCGAGAGATTCTGTGGTATTGTGCTGCGACCAACCTTATCCCAGGTGTCGTTGAGCATGATTGCGCCGCACACTGGCACGCGAGTCTTGTACTTCATGAATTGTTCAAAGGAGCGGTCGTGATCTTCTGCCCAGTGTGCGAGAAGAGGGCATGCGCGGAACAGAGCTTCGGAAAATGTCTTGAGTGTGTAGGATGGGAACTTGGATGGGTTCTGCTCTCGAATGAAGTCTTCGTAGTACCAATGACTGTGGTTTGTGGTGTCAACTGAGTTCCGAGGATGGATGGGCTGGTCTACTGACGCTTGTTCCACCTGGAAGCAAACTCTCTCGACCGACGCGAGCTCCTCTTCAGGGAGGTTGAGGATGAAACGACTAAAGGCGTTCAACATATTGGTTGAGGAGAGGATTTGTGGTGAAAGACGCACCTGGACAGGTCCTCGAGGACCTCATCTCTACTGAGATCAGAATACTGAACAGTCGCATACGCGTGTTCGTGGGATGATGACGCTTGTGCGGCTGCATAGAGCTCTGGCGATGATGAAGATGATGAGGCCATGTTGAGTGGCAAAGGGGGGAGGAGGGAGAAAAGGCGATAGAATGGAAGGAATTGGGTCAGAGCGCGAGAGTGTGGGCAGAGACTGTGGTAGTTGGTGGCTGGAGAACGAACGCCTGCCGAGCCAGGGCAATTGGCTCCCTTGGCGCCGCCACAATCGAAACAAGGACAAATCTTCTGCTCCGTCTCGTGGCCCAGTACTCGTCTGGCCCTGACATCTGCCCGAGCCTGTTCAGGTTCTGGCGCAGCAGCTTCGATCGAAGCTTGCCATCTCCGTCCTTTCGTTCAGGCTTGCGTTCGGTACTCCAATTGTCGTCTCACCTTCTATCTCTGTGCGCGTCCGACATGGCTTTCAACCTTTCAGTCAACCCCACGGCTGCCCAAGCCATGGGAATTGGCGACGGTGTCGCGCTCAACAACGAAGCGTTGCGTCTCGAGAGCCAGGGTGACCTCGCTGGTGCAGAGCACAAGCACCTTGAGGCCATAAGTGTCAAAGAGGCTGGTCTTGGCACTGACCATTCTACGACTGCCGTGTCCTACAATGGCCTGGGTGAGCTCTATCTCAAGATGGAACGGCGTGACAAAGCGGAAGAGTATCTCACTAAAGCCCTGCGCGTCCGCGAGCATTGCGGTCCTGCTGCTGACCTGGCAGTCACCCGCGACAACTTGGGTAAGCTGTATGAGATGAAGGATGACCTGCAGGCAGCACAGGACATTCGCCTTGAGGGCGCGCCAGACAACATTGCATGCGGCAACTACAACGTGAGTGCTCGTGTCTTCCTTAGGTTTCGCCTTCGTTTAATCCTTCCCCCTCCAGTGTCTCAAGCTTCAGAATCTCCTGAGTAGCTTATCGAAGTGTTCGGCTTGCAAGGTATGCTTCCGAGCATGCCGCGTAGAATTCTTCAGTCTGCTCACTTACCTTTCAGGCCATCCTGTATTGCTCTCAAGCCTGTCAAGTCAGTTCCGTCTTCGGTACATCCCTTCTAAAGTGGCTCTTACCATCGTGTTTCCACACAGAAAGCCGACTGGAAACGGCACAAGAAGTATTGCCGGCGCAGGTAGAGGTTTGATCGCAGCAGACTGGTTCTTGGAAGGTAAGTATATCACTCCGCGTTACAACCGGTCGGGAAGCTGAGCTCTTGTCTTGCAGGCTACCCTCCATCACGAGGAATGGTTGAGGCGATTTTTGTCTCCTTTGTGTCCTATAGACCAAATGGGGCTCGGGTACCGTTGTACGAGAATTCTCCGTTACCAAGCACTTTCCTTGCCCCGGACTTTTAGCAACATTGGACTTGAATAGGCGCAATAGCTCCACGTCTACAAGGTGCAATCTTTGCCCCAGTCAGGATAGGTAGCTCACCATCGTGACGATTGAATCAGTTCCGTCTCGTCGACCAAGTGGTCAACCGCCGTAGCTGACGATAGCTTCAACCAGTCGTCTGTGGTAAGCGTTCGCAGCCACTATAAAGTGCGCACTCACTCTGGTTTCCCACGCCCTTCAGCCACACCACTGGAGCCTCCGCATTGCTTTGTGCACCATCCATGATGGACAGTGGTGAACCGAACGTCGCCATCGCCTTGAACATCAGCGAGGGCGCGAAGTTCATAGACCATGTGTACCTGAACCAGAGGTTTGGCGATTTGAAGCGGGCCGAGCGAGCATATGGGGTCCATCCAGACCCGGGAGCAAGGCCCCGGGAAAGACTACTACCTCACCGTGATTCCTACAATGCGCTTGGGAACCTCTATGTGGCGAGGGGGAGGCGTAGGGGCGCCTCAACAAAGCGTTGGTTATCTGTGTCATGAACAGTCTGTTGGCTGATCTCGCTGTCGCCCGAGACAATTTGTTGGGAATTATCCAGATGAATGGCAGCCTGCGGGCGGCGGATATCCGTCGCAAGATAGCCCAGATAATGTTGCTTGCAGCAACTGGCGCAAGTACCTCACCTTTCGTTTCGCATTCGCCACTCATTACTGTCAGTGCACCAAGTATACGAACAGTCTAGCGCGATTGTGGCAATGCATCGACTACGAGATACGTACCACGTTGATACTGCGCCGTAGAGATCAGTGTCCGAAAGCGACTTGGACAGGCCACGCGTTACTGAACATTGCGCTCGTACTCACTCCGTTCAGGACGCCGACTGAACAAGGCGCAACCAATGCTGCCGTCCCAATGGTTGCGCGCAGTTATCGGCCCCTACCAGTGAGACTGGTGCTTGTTTTCGATTCTTTCGCACTTAATCTGATATCGCTTTGCGTTGTAGAACTTCAATCTCTGTCCATCGCGAAGGCGGCGCTTTGGGGGTGCTGACGGGAGGGTCTGTAGTGCGGGCTGTGATAGTTTCGCTTGCTCGAACACCACCCCTGTGGGGTGTCTGCTTCAACCTGTAGCGAGTCATGACTCACCTGTATTCATGGATCTGGAGTTGGGCTGAGCGACGCGTGGAAGCAGTGGATATCCCAGTGGCTGGTCAGGAAGTCGTGGGCGAGGAACCTCAGCCACAGCGCGGCGCGGCGCGTCGTGCCGCGTTTGTTGCAAAAACCACGTGCGCGCGGCGTCATGGGCGCTTCATGGATATAGGACCGGCGCCCACTGTGTGGCAGACGGAAGCGCCGCAGACTCGGAGAACACATGCATACTATCATAGTGAGGACGTAGAGGCGACTCTTCTGCTTGTGTTCAGGGCTATGCATGCACTCAACAGCGCTGTCTGCTTTGCGCTATACCCACGGCTATGTAGATGACCTCACGACGACCTGCACGTCGCGTCGACGATCTCCTGTTCAGGAACATAGTGGACAGCACGGACCGGATATAAATACGACACTAGCATCCCGAACTCAACAGATAAAGTGAAACGCAGTGCGCCCTGTTGACGTCTCTTCCGCGCTCTTCTCGATACTCCAGTCTACCAAATAGATCTCTATGAGTGGCAGCGGAGTGCAAGATACAGGACTTGTGCGCCGTCCACCCGTGCATCCGTCACGGTCGTCCGCATCAGTGTCGCCTTCAAGCTCCTCTGCCAATGTAGCGTTACGCCCCCCCATCCACCCCTCGCGCTCGTCTGTGAACAGTTCTGTTGGTAGCTCCAGTCCGAGCGCTCTGCCTGCTCCGCCGCCATACGCCAGCCCTAACTTATCGCCTGCACCCCCTCCAACCGCACCCAGACTAAGCCCAAAGGCACCCCCAACCCAGCTACCTCCCAGAGACTTCCGTCCAGAGTCGTCTTCCTCCCACCTTCCTCCTGCCAGTCCTGTCACCCAAGCGACACCGTCTCTGCCTCCCCGGCCGAGCGCACCAGCTGCAGCTGCCGTATCTTCGCCACCGCTTTCATCTTTCACGGCTTCAGAGGAAGATTCGGGGTCCGAATCGGACTCGGAGAGCGGTGCCGCTACACCCACACCAGAGCTCGGGGGAGGGCCGTCCACAGACACCCTTGGGACTCCGATAGAGTCTAAGGACGAAGAAGAGCTGTCCGAGATCCAGCTGCGTGAGCTGTACGATGACGAGGAAATCGACAGGTTCCTGAACCTGTTTTCTTCGGTGAGTCTTCAGCTTGTATGCGCAATCTTGCCAGCATCTCAAGCTGCCATAGTATGTCCGGGAAGTACGAGCAACGCAGCCGGCGGGTGCTGGACCCGGCCGTGGCGGGGAGCCTGCGTCCGCAAGTGCTCCTGATATCACGGAGCACGGTCCTTCAGTCCCGTCTCCCTCCACAGCGAGCCTGGCACCGCCCACGAAGATTAATTGGGACAGACCAATTTCAGAAGCGATCGCAATGGTAAGTGCGTCCGCGCAATGGCAAGTCCCATGCTGAACCAGTGTGGCGTCAGGAACTCGTCGTTCCCTTATTGCCTCCTCCCCGTGCCCCCCTTCCAAATTTCTCTATAGGACGATTGAGGCAGACGGCACAGCGACTCTATGTGGCGCTCGAGCCGATGTACACTCGGCTTGGCGTGCCGTTGCTCAGGCTCGCAACGTGGACGGACCCCAGGCAAAGCTTCGTGTACTGCGCTGTGTGTATCCTCAACTCGGTCGCCCGGATCGTATTCTAACTAACTCCTCTTCAGCTCTACTGGATACTGTGGTACCATGGCTTGCTACTGTCTGCTTTCGCTCTGGGCGTCCTATACGAGCTCGTGCGCAGGAAGCTCCATCCTTATCCCAGTCTAGCCGAGCTTCGGGAGCATCGGCGTAGCATCGACCGATCACAGGCCGTCGGCCGTCTGCTCGCTACCCGCTTGGCGAATGCACCCTCTTTGGGTGTTCGAGACGTCTGGGACATCTTCGGGGACTACAGACATCTACGGAAGCTGAAGAAGGCGAAGAGGGAGGCTGCTGGAAAGATTGGACCAGACGCCACTGAGGAGCTTGTCAGCGGGGATGACACTTCCACCATCCGTAGCGCATCCCTCAGCACTGGCGATTTGCCTCAACCCCAAGACGGTTCAGCACAAGAAGCGCAGGAGGATGCGGATCTGAAACGTCTCGGTCTCTTCGTCATGAACGAGACCGCCGACTTCCTGGAGCGTATCAAGAAGTACGTGTGCTCTGACTCCCCGGACGACGTCTAGTTAACTATCGTTCAGCATCTTCCTGTGGCGCGAGCCGACAGCTTCGGTTATCTATGGCACGGTACGCATCAGATCGAAATAGGAATGTGCGTGGGCGGCCGGCTGCTGACCGGCCTCCGCAGGTCATCCTAGGGTGGTTCCTGTTTGGCTTCTTGCCCGCACGGTATCTCGTGAAACTTGTGGGAGCCGTCGTAGGGGGAGTCTTCTGGCATGTCATACCTGTCGCGGTGGCGATCCCACCTTCTGAGAGGAATCGGTACGTTTTGCTCCAGCAGAAGACTGCAGACGCACACCCTGACTTGATTCTAGCTTCCCGTCGCCGCTGTCGATCGTCCCCACCGACACTGAATACGCCATGGAGCTCATCTCGCAACGCGTGGCTCGGGGGCTGCCTGTCAAAGCGAGGCGGAAGAGATTCGGAAGGCAATCTTCCAAGTCGAGCCTGTTCGAGGCCGAAAGCGCCCTGGGACATGGAAGCAGCTCGTCCGTCGACTGGAAGAAGGTCGGCGAGCGGATCGCGACGACGAAGGAGATGGCAGGCGACCTGAAGGGCATCTTCCGCGATGGACAGGCGAGTGCATCGCGCGCAGCCTTGCTCGGTCTGATGATGCATGCTGAACACGTCTCGCGCAGTGGAAGAAGGCAGACAGCTGGAAGGCGCTTAACCCGCTGGCGTCCAAGACGGTAGCGACGCATGGCGGGCTCGAGCCGTGCATCGAGACGCAAAGTACGTCCACGGGGTCTTCTGCAGCTGTGCCGCATACGCGTTTCGGGCCGTTGAAACGAGGTTGATTCGCAGCGTTCCCCGCAACGACGAGAGCACATGGGCCGGGTTTGATCACCCTGACATCGACAACGCTCTTCTTCACTCCTTTGTTATCGTCCCATCCCGTGCTGACGATTGAGCTGGCCAACGTCAGCGGCGTAAAGAAGACGAAGCTGACGAAGGGGCTCGATATCCGCTACTCGTACCAGTCCGAGTCCGGGCGGACAGAAGACAAGGAGGCGTCATTCCAGCTGGTCGGTGCCCGCAGCGAGCTGTTCGCCCGTCTGGTGGGCTCAGGAGGGAAGAAGTGGGCGAAGGTGTAGGCGGAGTGTGGATTGTCTTGCTGTCGTGGTAAGAAGAAACTTGCGGCTTCTAGGACGCGTGCTGAAGGTGTCTGGTTTGGCAGCTCGCGTTGACATGTTGTGTGCTTCTGTTGTACTTGACATGATGTACATCTAGGACTTTTCCCGATGACGCAACGAATCAATCAAGGAGAGCGACGAGTCCGGCGGTGACGGCCGGGCCGAGGCGTGGCGTGCTGCAGCGACCATTCTACTCGGAAGCGGCCCAGCTGCAGTAGTCATTACACTGGGACGCAGACCTTCTCTTGCGCTGTCTTGTCCTCTATCCGTCATGTTCTTCTCAACTGACCTCTTGGAGCGGAGGGATAGCGGCTATGGTCTTTTGTGGTACGTGCATCGTGCAGCTCCAGCGTTCCGGGAAGCCTGTCGACCCCTCTTGGTGAAGGCTCGCAGCAACCCTAGGAGCAAAGTCGTCCTTCAAGAAATTGCCCAAGCGTTCCGTCTTGACTGCGGACATATCCCAGCTATGCGGCCTCATTGCCCAACCGCCCGAGCCTCTTGCATTGAGGCTTTCGAGCAACCTGATGGTTGGTGCCGCTAGGTATGCTCTCGACGCTTGCGTTTGATTCCCGAGGCAGCGCTCACGCACGCATATATCAGGGTCTACAAAGGTAGACAAGACCTGCGGCTGTTTCCATTAGGCTGACCGCTGCATGTGGCCGCAGTCAAACAAGAGATCTTCCTGACCGATGTGACGTCGTGTTTCAATGCGTTGAAGAAAGCCGTACAGGATTTCGCGACATTGTCTGCTGCCGCAGCAGAGCTTCAGATGGGCCAACCGAGCTTGCGGTACGCTACATGCCCTTGGATTGGGTGCTTGACTCAGTGACGTTTCACATGCAGTCCGGAAGCCTTGACTCTGGTTGCAGATCCAGGAGCTGCCTTTGGCATAGCCTTCGAAAACGTGTTCGCAGTACGTTATTTCAGTGCATTCCCCCCCAAACACCCATGTATCCTCATCTTATGTAACCTTAGGCGTGGGATGAGCGCACACAAGAAGGTACGACAGTTACCCAAGCATTTCAACTACATCATGACACGCGATGTAGATGAGGACGGCGAAGAAGGTTCGGATGATGAATTCGACCCTAAGTCGAAGAAGCCCAAGTCGAAAGGCAAGCAGAAGCAGAAGGACGCGTCGACCTTGGTAACAGCGGAGCATCCCAGGGCGCTGCATACTCTTGAGGAGAATCACAATTACCTTTTGGCCGCCGCGCTTGAGGCGTCACTGAGCGGCAGCGTCCGGGGAGGGACGGGCATTGATGCTTCCTCTTCTGCAGTGGACGGCCAGTTCGGATTTGACGACAGCGTGTTCGCATTCCCCGAGAATGCTGGTGGTCTGGATATCGGCGATGAACTCGCCCGTGAGCTGGGGGAAGGTTGGGGGGTCCCTGTGTCGGCTTCCGGGGCAAAGTACGTGTGCCCACTTGAGATTTGGACGCCCTGATGGATATCCCTAACCTGACCCCTGCAATGAAGCCAACGTCTCCAAGGCGAGGATGGTTATCTAGATCCGTTCGGTACAAATGTGCAGCACGGTCTAGGAGACGACTTCCAGTTCGACATCGACCAGAATCTCGATATGCAAGTACCCGATCCCCGAAGTGCGTGATGACTGCCATCTTGGTGTGACTCCTATGCTAAACTATGAAACAGGCAGCTTGCCACCGTCCGGTTCTGTGATTATTGACATGGCAACTTTCAGCCCGCGAGCCTCAGAGGCTAACATAGACCAAGCAATTACGATGGCTCCTGGAGAATGCGAGCCTAGAAAGCCTGTGCAACGCAAGGCAAAGCGCGTCAGATTGCTTCTAGATACCCGAACTGAGCTTACCGATGATGAACTAAAGGTAAGACCACCGTGTTTCGTTCCCTACCTTGTAACGAACTCGAGCAGAGTGCTCGCGCGAATTATGTGGAAGACCAAGAAGCTCTGAAGCGGGAAATTGCACAGAAGAAAGCAGAAAAGGATAACAGCGGGGTCATAGAAGAAATGATCTATGGCGTACCTAAAGGAAGTGAGTGCAAGTGCGGCGGCCACGCAATGCAACTCATGAGTCATCTTTGCCAGTCGAGGCACCCTTGCTGGTCGACTTCTGGCTCGCAAACTTCAAGTTGCACGTAAGAGCCCACTCTGGACGGCTTCATCTAGAGATGGAAGGTAAGCCAAGCTCATGCGGTGTTTTGGCTCCTGCAGTTGTAATCGTGCGCAGGTGAGCCACCGAGGAAACGACAAAGAGTCCAAGATCTGGATGCACAACCCTTCTTTGCGGGATTGGGTCGAGACGCGTCTTCGCCTCGGATCGATGACTATCAGATGGACGTTGACTGGAGCATGGGGATAGAGGACTTTGGTGAGCTTTGGTGAATGCAATCGTGCGATAGGCTCACCTTCTCCTAGCCCACGCTGGCGACGATAGGAATCTAGACTCCAGATTGCGTTCCTCGGAGGTTAGTGTCTATTTACACACAGAGGATTACATACTGAACTACGCTCTACAGGAACCTGGTCAAGCCCGTCATGCGTCGCGGCCGCCGTCTGCTCTGGGTAGTCACTTGGCCTTCGATCTGGGTCCTACACAGGACGTGATTTCGGGCTCACAGCGTAGCGCTTTCTTCCCTTGGGACCATGCTGGGCCAAGCTCCTCTGCAGGCGGTGCACCTTTCTCCGTCTATGGAAGTGACGGGTTGAGTGGTCTTCGTCCCGGTAGGAAGCGAGTCAGTTCGGCCAGCAGCAGACGGGAGAGTCTTCTCCTTCCTCCGGGTGGTAACACTGTCCCTCCCTCTCCGATGGACCTGGGCTTGAGGAGCTCTCAGATAGGCGAAGACTTCCAATTTAACAGTAGGATACTCACTCAAGACCTTCTCTGAATGTTTGCTGATATGTCACAGTTCCGGAGGAAACGCAAGAAGAGTCGCAGCAGTCAACCGTCCTGACCCTTGAAAAGAACTCCTTCAACTTCCTAGAGTAAGTGGCCTTATCAATTCGAATCATATGTGTGCACTCTTCCAACGAATTGCGACAGGTACGCTAAGATGCAGCTGAGGGCGTTCCCCTCAGCAACGGCCGAGGTTAGCTTCGACGACGTTGTGCCGAAAGCGACCAGTACGCGCCGCGTCGCCGCCGCGGCGTTCTATCACTGCCTTGGTAGGTGGTCGATGGACAACAACGTAGCGAGCAACGAGATTGACTTGTTGTACAGTGCTCTCGACGAAGGATCTCGTGAGTGTAAGCCAAGATGAGCCGTACGCCGTTTTGAAGATTAGAGTGAAGTGATCGGACGACGCCTTGCGATCAGATCTGTCTGATTCGGACCACTCGCATGTCCCGGATTTGCTGTATTTCTATGTGCGCCGAGATGGCTTCGTATACAATGTTCAATGTACTGTTGCACGATAAATGTCTCATGTACAAGAATGAGGGATTGGCTGAGCTGTGGCAGCTTATGTAAGCACGAATAAGAAAACTGGGACGAGGAAGGGAGTGGGGTGGGTGATGGTTGTTGCCGATGGCTATCGAGTCGGACCACGCTCGTTCCTACCCCGCGCCAACAATACTTTATGAGCCTCCGTGTGGCTTCATTCCTTCCCACCGCCCTCCGTCCTAGACTCGTCCGACCGCCTCTCTCATACACCTTCCCCCGTACAATGACCTCGCGCGCTGTCGAAGCTTCCCGAGCTGTCCTCAAGTCAATCGACCTTTCCGCCGGCTACGATGCAGAGCAGACGCGACTTATGGAGGAGAGATGTATCCTGGTAGACGAGGAGGACAACGCGCTCGGTGCAGCAGACAAGAAGACGTGTGCGTAATCCATCATCCTCATTCTTGTAGCAGAGTATCCGCTAACGTCCGTTCAGGCCACCTGATGGAGAATATCAACAAGGGCCTGCTCCATCGCGCGTTCTCCGCGTTCGTCTTCCGTCCGAGCGACGGCAAGCTGCTGCTCCAGCAGCGCGCGACGGAGAAGATCACGTTCCCGGACATGTGGACCAACACATGCTGCTCGCACCCGCTCGACGACTTCGAGGAAGAGAAGGAAGAGAAGGACCAGCGCGGCGTCCGCGTCGCCGCCTCCCGGAAGCTCGAGCACGAGCTCGGCATCCCGCGCAGCCAGACCCCCGTCGACGAGTTCCACTACCTGACGCGGATACACTACCTCGCGCCGTCGAACGGCCTCTGGGGCGAACACGAAGGTACGTCGCACCACTTTCACTCCGTTGCGCTCTTGCGCCGCAGCGGTGGCGGCGCGGAGTCGTACGAGATGCTGGAAGCGGTGTTTGAGGTGGCGTGAGCTCACTCGAGCGCCATCGCTCTCTTCTCTGCAGTGGACTACATCCTCTTCTTAACCGCGGACGTCACCGTCACGCCGAATCTGAACGAGATCCGGGATCACAAGTATGTGGACAAGGCCGAGCTGCAGGCCATGTTCGAGGATCCTGGTGAGTCTCCGTAGCCCGCATTTCGTCTCGGTGCGTGCTCTGACAGCCCGTCCGTCTCTAGCGAACTCCTTCACGCCTTGGTTCAAGCTCATCGCCCGCGACTTCCTCTTCGGGTGGTGGGACGAGCTCCTGGCGCGCAAGACTGCCGACGGCCAGGTTTACGCGAAGAGCCTCGCAGGTCTCGTCGATGGCAGCAAGGTCGTGAAGATGGTTTGAGATCTGAGATTAAGGTGCGAGGAGTGTCATGCAGCGAGTTGTCAACCTTGGTGATTTGGGGGCTCGACGCATGAGTCGGCGTGTATATCTAATAGATTAGACGAATGCGAGGTCTTGGTTTTTGTTATGACAACGTTTGGGCAACTAGCAGATGATATATAATGTGCAAGCTTCAAGGAAAGCGACTAGCGAGATTGACCGCATCGTAGGAAAAGTAGAGTGAAAGGACTAGCAGGAAACGATTGGTGAAACCCGTAACTGACCGTTACTGCTTCAGGCAGATTGAGAGATGTGGAAAGCCTTAGGCAGAGCTTGTTTTAGGTTCCACAGAAACGACCGCACACCCTTGAACGCATCAAGCATCCGGACATCGCTCGGATGATCGAGGACGACCGGGCTATCAAATGCACTGCGAAGGATGCTGTTGACATGCAACAAACCTCCCGCAACAAGTAAAGCGAGGAGGATGGCCGGACTGCGGATGATCAGTCCATAAATGTCCACCACAGCACTAAGGATGTGGGCAGCAAGGAACATCATGGACCAAGCCACCAGGGCACGAGGCAAGCAATAGGCCTGTGCGATAGGTTCGTAACCTAATCTCGGAAGCTGGACGCGTGCGAGGTGGTTTGCCTGCGCGAAAGGCCGTTAGAAGGGCTGAAAGGCTGAACAGCGCAGGCGAGGAGGACTCGCCACTGTGCCGGCGGTGAACTTGTCCGCTCCGGCGTACCACTGCAGGAGCACGGCACTGGTGGCCAGCCCGCTCAGGGAAAGGACGATTGATATGGATCCCATGGCTGCCGATATGGGGTTGGTTCTTTGCACTGTCGAGACCGTGCCGATCCTGGAAACGCACGGACAGTATAGTGAGATGATGGTCAATGAAGCCAAATAAGAACAATCGCGTATAGCTTACAGAGCCAGACCGACCGCCTGTGTCGGAAAGGGACTCCATCAGGGGGCGTGCGCTCCAAGAGCTGAGGCGATACTGTTCGACATACCAGGTAAGAAGACTCCCGCCACCCATGCAACAAGTCAATTGCGAAGTCGCGCCAGTGCATCACATACGTGAGGTCATCCAACGAGAGGAGGTCCATTTGGGCCGAACGCTCCCTCGGCATATTGAAGAGCAAAGCAGAGCACAACTTCACCGCGAGTGTGCGCTGCTTGGCCGGCCTGTCGTATCGCTTTTGTTCCCGTGAAATCTTAGCGTAGTCCTCGCCAAAGAAAGTGCTAAACTTGTGCCTTGCTTTGAGCAGTCGAACGACCCACTCAGTCAACCTGGACGGCACGCAGTATGGCCTATATACTCACAAATTGTCCCCCAAAGCCGTGCTACCCTGAAGTCAGTTTCAGCCCGATCATTGGGTGTCGGTGAGCGTACCTAGAGTCCAAGTCATGTATTCATTGCATTCCGCTAGACAGAGAGACCACCATGAACCCTCCCCTTTACATAGCTGCACTTAAGCTACGTACTGTCCACGTCAATGACTTGCAGATAGTGCTTGCATTGCTGAGCACTATAGGGGAAGGTAGAGTTTTCCGAGGTCAGCTGATCTGAGCCATCATATGCATCAGTTTACGGAGACGTCGCAAACAGTGGACGACCGGACCCGCTCTGCCCTGGCGGAATATATCCACGAGCTCCGTTCTCAACCTTTGGGGCACCTGCCGGTGCGGAAAGTATTCATTGTGAACCCAATACTGTTCTTGCAAGGCGAATCCTGGAGGAAGCCAAGCGCACAAAAGTAAGCTCATATACATGATGTGATGCAGGGAACAAAGTGGGGCACCATTCTCCGGGGCTTTGGGAGCTGCCCTCGAAAGCATACGAGTCTCAGCCCTCTGCCGTCCACGATCACGATAGCTCGCATTCGGATAGAGAGCGAGCATCGTCATGCGTTTCGGGACACCTCCCACAATAAACCCCGCTGAGCGGGCTCATACTCTCGGAGACTTCACGTACGTAAATGTGCGACGCTGCACACCGGGGGGAGTTCTAGTTCATGACGTTCTGGGTCAATTTCTTCTATCCAAAAGACGGTCTGAGTCGTGTGGTCCACGAAGTAATACTTGCATCCGTCATCGTCGGTCGCCACAGTGAGGAAGATTTCGTAGTCGTCAGGAAGTGTCATGCCATCGGTTTCAATTAGCGTATCAAGGCGTAGGATCCATGCCGATATCTTGGCCCAGATGTCTGGATGATCAATCGGGTCGTCTGTGACCAGGCGCTTCGTTGCATTGACGTAGTACTGCGTTCCCTCGGGGTTGAAGTGGGCGACCCAGCCGACTCCGAGATACTGAGGTCTGCAGGAAAGTCAGCCAGCAGCAAAGCATGCAGGGGCGTTCAATATACTCTGGGGATAGGAGCGCTGAATGAAGGCCTCTGGGGATCTTGATGTAGGCCGGTGTGGCACTGGAGGGTCATGGTCAGCGGAACAGCCTTAGCAAAGCTCGTCATAACGTACAAGGCGATTCTGGCATAGCGCCTGTTCTGGGCTGGCGCCATCGGGACAAGCAGCCCATCCGTGGAGTAAGTAGGAGGGCACTCTAGGTCTGACAGTGAATTTGATTGGAAGACTGCCTGTGAAGCCTCAGAAGAGGGGACATCATTAGACATTACGGGAAGCAAGAGTGAGACGGGGGCGCAGAGTCTGTTGTAGGTATGTAGATCGAGTTCGCCGACCGCTTAGTTATACCTCCGGCAGCGCCTCGTGTGTGAGAACTCTAATACACCTTGCGGCGCGCAAGTGGTTCTGCCTGTATACAACCAGATAAGCCCAGATTGAGCGCGGAGACAGCGGCCACAACACATGTGTTCTTCAAGACAAATGAAACCGGAACGTACCACGGGGCACACGACGCCTGCAATGCTGTGGCTGCGCCAAGTGGACCTGGGGGCGCGGATGGTCTTGGAGAGGCTATGTGATTCAGGTTATTTGAAGGTGATAACTGCTTCTAGAAATCACGTAGTGAGAGCAGTGCGATATATGTATCATCTGCCACACCGGAAGTAAAGCTCTCAGCATGGTCCGGGTTAAGGGGAGACCGCCGGGAGGGTATTGAATCCGTGGGGCAAATACAGTCGAAGCTCGCTAATCGTTGCGCCGAGGAGCTGGGGTGCACGCCGGAAACTTTTCGCGGGCAGTATGTGGTGGCCTGACCGGTGGCAGTCCGCAGCGTCCTATTGAGGCGGATGTGAGCAATTCGATCATGTAGAGCAGCATCGGGACAAATAGTCTAACATACTCATGTCCGTCTCCAACTGCCTGGGTGAAAGCGAACGATTTGAGGTATTGAAACGCGAGCCTGGATGAGTGAGTGAGGCAACGGTGGTCGATTCTCGTTCAAGCGCCCATTCCAGCTGTGCTATGCCAAGCACGGCCGGAACCGCTATTGAGACTGGCATATTTGGCTCGTGGCAACTTGCATGTGCTCATGACGCCGTTCTCCTGTCTCTGCAGAACCATCGGCACCACCTGAGAATGATCAATGGGACCACGTTCTCGCAGTACACTCATCCCAAGATGGCTCCGACGCCGCCTGCAGGGTCCTTGGCGCCACCTGACTGTCTGATTGTGGCTGATCAGCTTCTGGAATAGTTGGGCGCGTCCACCGCCTCAGCGTTCTCTCCTTCTCAATCGCCTTTCAAAGGTTCATGTTTGCCTTATGTGCGCCGCAAGACTTCATACTTCTCCCTTCTGAGATACCTGGCCGATTGCCCTAATCCCCGTACTCGGATAACTCATGACGAGAATGCTGTGGTATGCTATGACCGTCTAGTACGGCCTCTAGATCTTCTGGGAGGTAGACCATTTCCGTGTCATACTTAGCTGAGCGTTGTACAGCTGCCGTGTCAATATCAAGAAAGGGGAGCCCGACGCCCCTCTTGCCAAATCCGCATCTTCACTCAGGCTGTTCCAATATGGCACCTTCTGTCCACGTCGACGACGACGTCGACGCTGCCGATGACACATCTCCCTCTTTGAGAGGCCGCCTCGAAGTGTCGACGGCAGCGCCGCAGGTCGACCAGCTCTCGGTGGCATGGCCGGGAAAGGCATCCTCCTTCCCGGCTTCACCGGCTTGCAGTACGCCTACTGAGCTTGAGGGGTGGGTATATATGAACCTTGCCGTTCTCGACTCGTACTCACCTTGACGCTCTGCAGGCAATCTGGAGACTCTGAGGAGCTCGGTGCAGGCTCAGGGCTACTTACCTTCGTGCAAGGAGACGATGATCTACCCCCTGTGGTCTTGAAGGCAAAGGGACGAGCTGCTACGTAGTAAGTATTCATACAACCTTAAGACACGGTGTAATATAGTCTAACTTGACTTTCACAGCCCCCTGTCGGGCGTCCGCAAGTATGTCGCATGAACCTTTGGCGTTGCATCGTGCTCTTGTGACTTACGAACTGTCTTAGCGACCACTACAAGTCTGAGCTCGAGGACAGCGATGACCCTGACGATGAGTGGTACCGGCCCAAGGGCCCTCCGAACAAGCCAACTGCTGACCGGCCGGTACTGCAAGGTCCCAAAGGTGTCGGAAAGCCTCAACAGGCCTGAGTGGGCCAAGCCACCAGAAATGACTCGAGCAAGGCTTGGGTGCTTAGCGCAGTCGTTGGAGATGTGTACCAGCTGCTCTATGTTGTATACTCTTGTGTGGACAATCGAGAACCATGGACATGGACCGTATGATGCCTTCTAACCACGAACATTCTTCTTATTTCTTACCGCTGAAACTATCTTCGAAGCGTATGGCTTCAGTCAAGCTGTAACGATCATATAACTTGTCCCGGAACAGCTGCGTGACGAAAATCGAGCTGAGCCCGAGGGTTGACCTCCAGATTCATATGATACCACGCGCGACACATACTTATGGTTGTGTTCCACGCCGCTATGTTTCTGTGCCTACATATATCCGCCTGCCAGGCCAGCACGAAGTGTTAGACAGCTGAGGTTACGCAGCCGCGGAAGGAAGTCGTCCATTCCGATGAGCAGCCTCTCCCGCCCCTGCAGTATGCGCTCCCTCTGCTCCTCCACCCGACGCTAGGCGTCCTACACCTAGCCGTACTTCTCCTTCGGCCGCCTGTTCTCGTCCTCGAGATCTGCGTGAAGCTCGAGTTGTCCTCAGACATGCAGCGCGCCTGGAAGGCGTCCAAGCTCATATCGGCATCGTAGCGCGGCCTCGCGAGTCGGCGTGATGTGCTTGAATGTGCACGAGATGCCGCAGACATCACAGACGATACGTAGGCGGAGTAGGCGATGCGTAGACAACTGATAGGAATGCCGTTGTCGCGCAGAGGTGGGGACATGGGGAGACCTGAGCTGAGGCCATCGCGGAATACAGTGCCGGCGCGCTTCATGGCGCTTCGTATAGACTCGGTGGACTAGGACGCTAAGGATGGCGGCGCATTTGCACAACATCGTGTATCCTAGTCACTGGCCATGTGCCGCCCCTGTTCCGACGACAGTCGTGTCGTATCTCGGCCCCACAACCGGCTTCTATACTAGACGTCGCACGGGAAGTGTCTCCTTGGGAGTTCCGAAGCCATATTTGCAGCATGGTGGACGATCTAGACGGTTATGCAGTCTTCCGAAACTGCCTGCAAGAACACATATCCGATAATTGTCCTTAGACGCCAGGGTGGCGAGAAGGTCGGGCTGGAAATATTGTCAATTAGTCCTTGAAGCTTGATTAGTGACCTTAACGCACGTCCCACAAAAGAGGGGGACGAGCTTCCAACGCACTGTAGGTTCTAATTCGCGTGCTCAAGGAGAATCGAGGGCTTCGGTGAGAGCCAGCGTCCCGGTCAAGCTCGGCAACGATCGTGCGACGACTGACTAAGCATTTTCCATCATCATCATGAACTCATGTCTATCAGACGCGGTCTGATATTGAGCGTATCGTTGAACCACGATCCAAGGGCCCTCCTTTCCCTGTTGTTTTATACTGGTGGCTATCAGCCAGAACCTTGTCGAGTTTTTCCCACCGTCCCATTGTGAACCCATTACTCTATATCCATGGTGAGCAGTTGCAACTAGGTTGGTTGTATGTAATCCCAGTGCTTCCGAACACGCGTCCGGTATCCTGCATGCATTGTAGAACGCCGCCACATAGTCCCAAGTCTCAGAACAGGCCGTACTGCTTTTGGTCCTGTGATAGCGCACGCTAATGCATGACCTCCACTCCACTACTCGCTAGATCCCGCCAGTGTCTCCTCTAACCGAGAAACTAACTCCTCACAACACAGGTTGTCCCACTTTCCGCGATTCCGAATAGGATGTCGCACCTCGCAACCTATCGCATATCGAACGGAACTTGGATAAGCTTTTGCAGACGCTAGCGGAGCGCTGCAACGCGATCCTGGACGAAGCCGCACGGGCGGCCGAGTGGGGGGTCGCTCCAACAGCGGCAGTCTCGGATACCCCGCAGTCAGCTGGGGGTGCCTCTGGCTCTGCCACGATGACACGGGAGCACCTTCTGCAAATGGAGACCGAGGCAAGCGACTACGAGTTTCTAACGTGCCGTCGTTCTCTCACCGAGCGAATCATATAGTCGGACATAATTCTCCAGTTCCTTGCAAAGAGGCCACCGCATGACGCCCATCGTAAGTACACCGAGTCCTCCTTAGGAAACCTGCGCCCTTCCACGTTCAGTGATAGCTGACGTTGCCGTTGTGCTCCAGTCTGCGTTGTCCGACTGAAACAGGATCTGGGCGCTCTCCGATGGTCGAGGTTGCGGTACTGGAGTGCTGTGCCTCGGGGGGGAGGCAAGCGGAGGGCCAATACCTTTCCATCTCCTTCATGTCAACTTCTTCGATACGGAAGTGCCAGTGCTCGTGCACAGGCCGGAAGAATCAACAATTTGAGTGCATCCAGCCTTCGGGTGTCGACTGACGTGGCAAGTCATCCTCATCACATCGTAGCAGCCCGTATCGCGACGGTCGGGGAATGGACCACGCGATCACATGCCACGACTTCATGAACGGCACGCCTCGAAAGTGGACGATGTGCTGAGCGGTTGGCGATCAGACAGGCACGCCGGAGTGTGTTGTGTGGGCGGAATGCGCACAACGGTCGTGACGGCGTTCATGCCCAATGTGCTCAGCCATTCCCTTTCAGCTCCTCTCGGCTCCCGCACCGATCATTCAGTCGCGGACGCTTAACGGGTGCAGGGGAAGCGTGACCGTGACGGTGAACGGTCGCACTGGGCGGTAAGTGTCGCGCGTTCTGGACGAGGCGGGGCTGAGCTGGAAGGTGCTAAATATGGAAAGGGGAAAAGGAAGACCTGGAGCTGGAGGAAGCGGAAGGAGATGAGGGTACGGAGGAATCAGGTTGGTTGTCGATAGGCTGAAACCACGCATCGGACGCGGGCTCTGCACTGTAACGTTAGGGCCCCAAGCCGCCCACACCAGCCTTCCATCGCATGTCATCTACGAATGCGACCTCTTGCGCATGCGGGCTGCCCACATATCTGTGCAAGAAGTCTCTGTGTGGTTTGCTAGACGCACGCGTGCGGTTAGGCGGCCTCGAGGCCAAACTTCGATGTTCGGAACCTTGTCACTATGGACTGGTGAGCCCATCTATCTCCCTGTAGTGGGACCCTCATGATCAATGCATTGATAACAATTACGGGGCGTAGTCTTCACAGCTTTGCTCTGCACGCGTCTCCAGCCATGGAGGGGTTGCCTCGCGGCTTGGACGTATGTCTCAACTCTCGGCAAGTTGACGCCTCGTGGTGGCTCTATTTCCATGGACTTCGTGCTTACCGGTGCTATGCGTATTCCTAAGCCACTGCCTACTCAGAAAACGGGGAAAATCGAGAGCCGAGCGCGATGTCTCTGTGCTCGCACTGCAACTGTTGAAGACCGGTGGAGCAGCTCATTTAGCCAGGGGGACTTCACTGTATAAAAGCTGCGCCGTCAAGCCAACTGTCTATCATCACTCCAACACCCGCTGGCTTCTTGCGACTCATTCAAACTCACCTACGGCCACAACTATCATGACAGCAGCAACCTCCTCTGTCGCTACGCAGGAGGCCGAGCTCCTAACATCTACCGCCATCAATGCCAAACACCTACCTTCAATGACTGGCAGCGTTTCGCACACAGGGGATATTGTCTCCGATGAGGTCAACTCGTGAGTTGCAAATGGGGCAGAGTCCGACGCGGAACTCACCACTTCTCTATGTAGGGCTGTCGAGCTTGCCGAGTACGTTGTTATAGCTAGCTCAAAAGCCTATTGAATATAAAGACTGAATGTTTATTTTAGCCTCGATGACGATGATGTTTGGACTCCTAAGGGACCTCAGACGCGGCCTACAGGCACTCCGCAGAAACCCGTGAAGCCCACAAGGCCTCTGGCATAGCCCAGGAAAATGTAGTTTGAAGAATGAAAGCGTTCCGCCACGCTCGGATATGAACGGACCGATTTCCTGTTTCCACATTCCTGCCTTACAATTCATGCTCTCCTTCTGATACGGACTATTTCCGTGGCTATATCACATCATACCCTGAACACCGATGACCGTTCCTCACTGATCGCTTTCCAACATTCGCTAATGCATGTATGTGTTCACGATGTGTTTCGGCGTTCACATACTAGGACATTTGACTAGTACTCAGACTATATTGCTTCTCGTAACAATAGATACAAGGTTTAGTTGTGCTGCGAGGACTTCGTAGTCATTGGCTATCGCCTCGGATGTCTCACACTCGACCACACGGGCGCCCCCAGCTGTCACCCCGAAGCTAACCCGACTCTTCGGCTTCCTTCCAGGCCGGACTGCCCTATCAGCTCTAATGCAATCAAATTTGCCTCAGCTTCATCCGATTGTCTCTACATATAGCAGAGAAACATTGGCAGCAACCGTCCCCTCCCTTCAACCCACTAGTGTAACACGGCGGGCAACGGATTACTTTGATAGCTGTCAACCAGCAGGGCTGTATCATAATGTCTCCTGTTCTTGATGAAATTCCTACGCTCGAGACTGAGGATGATCCAGACAGACTCGCGACAGATGGGTGCGTCCAGGTCAGGTGTCCATGATGATCAGGAACATTCTCTTGATAGATGTCTCAGGAACGCACCTAATGTCAACGGGGGGTTGACGAAGCCATTAACCGGGGAGGCAGACAAGGAAAACACTCCAGCAGAGTGAGCGACTTTGTCCCCTGTCTGTGTGGACGGTCTAACCTCTGCTCTCCAGAGATGTAGACCTGAATGATCAGGACGACGACGACGAGTTCATTGCGCGAGGACCTCCCAGGCAACCTACCGTCGCTAAGCCTTCTAGTAAGAAAAATACGCCACAGGGGCAGAAGGGGGACACTGTGACATCGACGGCGACTGGGGAGTCCAATGCTGTATCTCCACAGGCAAGTAAAATTCCGAGTCAGTCGCATCATAGCACATGGCATTGACAATCCCCAGACGGAGGGCCCTCCGAGCACTATCAAGTCTGCTAAGGCTAGCTAGATAGGCGGCCGTGTAGCCGCTCACAATATGTTGTATGGCTGCAATTTGAACGTCTGTCGTTGAAGTTTGTCGAGGGCTCACCAGGGGGCCAACCAGAGGGCCAACAACGGTACTTGCTCTGTCGAGGACATGTAATGTATTTGTGCTGACTAAGTGAATGTAGGTTCCAATCGGAATTCCCTTTGCCACATGAGCTGTGCTCCGGTAGGACTGCAGGACGATGATCTACCAATGCTTTACGAAAAATATGACAATTCCGACTCACTATGGAGACCCTGACTCAACTCTTGTATACCATTCCCAGTGCGCAGTGGGAAGTGTAGTCGGACGTAGACAAGATGAGTCTTGCGTTAACCTCTAGAGCTTGGGGCTTCTACGAAGCCCTGCTCGGACAAGAACGTAGGTTTCTGCGCCCAGGCGGTCTGACCGCGAGGGCCAGCAAAGTAAACGGAATAGAAAACAAAACTCACGTGTCATGCAGTGGTGGTCGCGGCTGTCTAATCTGCCCGGATTATTGTCGAGCGCAAGAGGGGAGCTATCGCAAACTTCTCCATCACTGTGTTGAGGCCATGCTAATAGCGGGATCTTCTCTTCAATGAGGGCATTGAAAGGCCCTGTAATCAAGTGTTCAGTGACCTCTAGATTGTTAGAACGGCGAGATCAAATCCCTGCCTCAGGTGGGGGCGAGCCCGGCGGACTAACAGCCGGAGAAACCTGCTCGAACACGCGACCGCGAAGAAAAAAAGGTCATTCAGCAAAGCTCGCTCGCAGGTGTTTTCAAGATCGTGCGGGTGACCGGGCGCAGAAATCCATGTTCAGACGTTTCCGAGTAACCGTCTTTGGGAAGTGCTTAGGCGCTTTCTAAGCGCCGATGCAGGAATTTGCCGAGCTCCACCTCGGCGAGGTGCTTGACGTGCTTCGGTACCAAGTCAACGTAGCTGTGCTCGCATACAAGAGTGTGGCAATCACAATCTGGAACTCACTTCCAATCGCCTTCCTATTCTGTTCTTGCAGCCCGACGCTGTCGATCTGTCCACAGCCAAGACGTGGCTACCTTACCAGATCTCATGACACAAGCTCTATAAAACGGCAGGAGACATCCGCAGAGAGTTCCAGGCCTCTCATTACATCGGCGTCGGGCTGTTCCGTTTGTTCCCCAGTCCATTCCGAATCATCTACTGTCAAGCTGAGGTACTTTTGTGACCAGCATCTCCGAGGTTTATCTATGCTAATGTATCTCTCATGTAGTGCTAGTAGTTTCGTAATGGCTGGGCAATCCACCAGCAAAGAGGCTAGAACCACCGGCACTCTTGTGGCGGTTTCTGCTTCGCAAGGCTCAACAGCTGATGCGACCACGAAAGCGTCGGCCACGGCTTCCCCTAACACGTCTTCATCGCAGGCAGCCCATACCAGTCAGGATCCTGCTCCACTAGTTTCTCTAGCATCGGTAACTTCTTCATCCACAGCGCTCAGCAGCTCAGCGGTCAACTCCGCGACGGGGAGGCTGTCGCAGAGCCCCACGGAGAAGGCAGCAACGACCACCGCAGGAGGTGACGCCACCCTAACCAGTGGCAGCCGCTCAGTGACCCAAATTGCCATCTCGAGCCACACAACCAATAGCGAGGCTGACGCGCCAACCATTTCAGTACACGATGTTAGTTCGACTTCCTCTCTTTCGTCCACTTCCCAGGGCGATACCCAGCCCCCCCTGGTATACCCATACCCCTCCCTCTCCATCCTAATTCAGCCGCTCCTTCGCCGACAATAATCTTGTCTTCTGCATCCTCTGTAATATCCCCTGCTGCCCTCCTTTCGTCTACCGCGGAGCTCCCCTTCGAGTGGACATGGAACTTGGAGATCCCAGCACCCTCTAGTTCCTCAGTATCATCATTGTCTCAACCTGTTCAAACATCGCCCACCCAGGGTACTGCGGTCATGGGAGCATGTGGGATACATGCGTCCGCAATCATAGAACCGTCCCCCTCTGCTCTTTCTGCTACTTCTCTGTGGAATATAACCAGTTCTGAAGGCACCTCTTGCGTTACACAGGCACCTCAGCAACAAGCGCTAAACCAGAATCCCGCCGAGACCACCAGCACGATCACGGACAAGCCGGAGGCTACTTTGTCTACCCCCGTGTTTGTCACCGTGACCAATGATCAGACGTCACTTTCCGAACCTCCTGTGTTCACGAGCGTCGGCGTCCCTCCATCGGACGGACAGGTCGTCAGCGCCACTCGTGTCATTGCTTCCAAAACCTCCACGTAAGTGAGTCTACGTCGGTGCAGCCAACAGCAATATGTCTGACAAGCTTCTGACAGGATGGTAGATCTCCAGGATACCGTCAAGTGGGCGTGATTTTCCGGCACGTCCTATCCTAGTACCGCTTCTGATCACATTCCTTCAGCGATGGACCTGATCCGGACGCCGAGGACGACTGGTGGGCTCACAAAGGCGGCCCGCTGAGCACGACAGCAATGCCCAGACCCTCAAAGCCACAAGGGCCTGTCGCTGTTGGCAAGCCAAAGCCAAAGCCGCGATGAAGAGTCAGAATGATCCATTCGCAACCGCAGGGGTCGTCTTCGACACGTTATTCGCTCTCTTTTGGCAATGCAACACGAACGCCTTCTGCTCTTGACGTGAACCTTGTTTGTAGCCTGTCTACTGAGCGAAGGCGAGTACGAATGTTAATGTACCTCATGGTCGGCTCGCCTTCCTGGCGTTGAAACACCGAACAAAGATCAAAGTCGGCTTCGATTGTCACATTTCGGGACGTGTCGCACAGGACCGACCACATGCGCGCTTTATGTCAGCCCGAGACAGCGTATTAGGTACTGCTTCCTGATACTAGCAGTCCAAGGACGCTCAGCATAGCAGCACTGCCCATGCTCGACCATTCATTTAAGGGTTCAGCCCAGCTACACTGTGCAATCGACATAGACGACTCTAACATACTCAACTGTCTCCCAAATCCGCCACTATGACCACAGAGGATTCCGTCCAACTCCCCTCCGAACCTCTTCCGAACACAGACGGCACGGACGTCTCCGACTCCTCTGCGACCATTCCTGGGATCATTGATATTGTTGAGGAAACGTAAGAGTGCTCAACCTGTAGCGAAGCAGCCCTTGATGACACGGAGTTCCAGGGAGACTCTGAAACTCGCCTCTACTGTGGCTAATGCCGTTGCTCCTGCTGCTGCCGCCGTCGCCTTCATCGCCGTGGCGGTTGGGAATGTTCCGGACTTGTAAGTCTCAGTCCTGAGAGCATCTGTACCCTCCGTCTCACCCATGCTTTCGGTAGAGGGGGCACTGCTCTATTGGATCAGACAGAAGATGTCGCCCCTGTTGATGAACTGTCGCTAAACCCATCGGGCTCCGAAAGTCTCGCCAGAAACGGAGATGACGCCCTCAGTGATGGGGAGGATGACTCCGAAGACGAGTTCGTTCCTAGGGGGAAGGGGAAAAAGCCAACAGACACTCCACACGCCACGCATACCCGTCCGAAGGCAGTGGGTAAGGTGAGTGAGAGCCAAATCTGTCTCCTACCTTTGACAACAAACGATTGTAGGACAAAACGAAGGATGAAGGCGCTGAAGAGGATGCTAAACAGAAGCAGAATGGCAAAAAGAAAGATAGCAAGAAGCAAGCGAGTAAGAAGGTTCAGAAGGCTACTGCGATATAGAGGAGGGAACTCACATAGTTGTGCGGATTTACTGCTGTTCATGGCTATACAATGTATCGCTCCGTGATGATGAACATGAAATACGTGTACAAAACATTCCAGCCGCTAAGAACTTCGGAGGTAGAAGGGGATCGTTCGATTTCTGTGCGCTATGTCATAGCTAGCTGATGTGAAAGAGTACAATACACGGCCTCAAGGCACGTTGGGTGGATTCCGAATAGATATACCTGGAAGAAATTCTGCCGTTTGGCCTGTGCAACTCCATCGGGGTCATCTATCATTCTTGCTCGTTTGACAAGAGGTCTTCACCTTCCCCTCCGACACCTATTGAGCTTACCCTAAGCACTTCTAGCGTGACTTCTCACTGTCTTCCGAGCACTCCCACCGTACTCGTCCACATGAGCGTCTCCTGTACTCGGGCTTCCATTCACCGCGAGTCCACACTCGCGCAGCCTCACACTGCCCATGCCATGGGCGTTGGCGCCGCGTAGGGTCCCGAAAGGCTTAAAATCCGCAAGAGGTCAGTTCTGCACACAACCGACTCCGTTCCTATTCGACAATCATCCCGCATACGTGGTCAATCATCCTTTCAAAGTCGAGCTACTCGGGTTTCGCAGACGGACATAATGATTCGAGACAATCTCGACAACTCATTGGTTCAGAAGAAATCAGTAGAGAGGTAGGTCTCGTTCACCTGTTGCACCTCACGAGTGGGACGTTACAACTGGAGGCATGCACCTATGCAGCGTCGATCAAATTGAAAAAGACGTGAAAGCTGACCCTTACCCTTAGACTAAATCTTGCTGATGACAAAGCGTACGTTCCATTCGGTGCTCGTCCTTGAGATGGCTCATGATCATAAGCAGCAACGGACCCGAGGACGACGGCGACTTCATTCCAAAAGGGTTGACTGCACCCCCAACGGGGAACACCCCAGCTTCAGAGCCTGCCAGACCTGCGAAATTGAGCGAGCAACCCAAACCGTCTAGCAATGCTCAGTCGGCCCCGGTTGAAGTAGAGGCAAGCCATTAGTCTTTCGCAAACCTAGTTTATCGATGCTAAGGACCCCCCAGATGACCGGGAAGAAATCGAAGGTCGATTCCGAGAGCCACGGAAAGTGCTGCTGCCCATGTTGTACTGTGATGTAGACAGAGGCAAGACTTAGATATCACGATAGGGTATGGAAGAGCGCATGAAGGACTGCATGAGTTGGCTTTGATTTCCGGAAGAATTGACACAACAACTTTGGAGCGCAAGCGTGTGTCTTCGGGAAAGTGCCGTTTCCTGCGCTTCGTTAGGGGGGTTCTGAACAATCCGAACTATAAAGTACCGACTTGGAAAGGATAACTAGATACTGGGCTTTTATCCTGAGATCCGAGTCGACAAGCCGACTGGGTGGTTGGTGACTAGTCGAATTGTCCATCGACCAGATTTTGCTGGAAGGCATGACCGGCCTTGACAGGAGCAGAATGTGGGAGAAGCCCTTGGAGTCCACAAAGGCAGAGTCGGAGGCATAGTGGCGCTAAATGTGGTTTGCGCCTGCTTCGTCGTCACCCCAAAATGTCAGCGCCGTCCGGTGTGCAGTAGTACATCAGCGTCCGGCAGATTCCGAGTACATATCGTCACCTGCAGCGCACGCCGCATACACACCCCATCCTCATCGCACCATTGAGGCGTCCTTCAACGTTTCAAATTTCGCCGACCTCATGGGCTGCACCCGCAATAGCGCGCCATGTGTGACTCTGTGAAGCCCCACGCACAGCGCCTTCGCCTTCTAGGTTACTTCTTGGATCGCTGCTCAAAGTCTGACATCGCACGAGGAGCCCGAGCGGACCAGCGATTGCGACGATGCTGCTTGCGTTTTCGACATCGCTTTGCTGTTTCTGGAAATCAAGTTCCTGGCTATAGTATCGTGGCTAGATGTCCAACGAATGCGATGCTCATTTGCACTGTCTCTGTCCGGCGAACATGGGTCCGCACCTTCCATTGAGCATCCATCGTGGTGGATCTATCTGGCTGGACTCGATGCTTAGCACTGTGGGATTGCGTTCGTCTTCAGAGCGTGCCCAGCCCTTTCCCGTCGTCTATCCGCGGTGCTATATAGCTGGGAAGCAGGGAAGCACCCGGGCTTATCACCCACACCTCCCCCCAAGCTCATGTCCGCTGCATTAGTACTGAACGAGCCCACGGGCCAGAATCCCATCTCCTCCACCCCTGCTGCGCTCGACTCTGCGACTGCTCGCGGTGTCCACGACTCTCCCTCTTCATCTAGCCCGGCAGCGTACGTCGATCGCTCTCAGTATCATAATCCCGGAGATTGTCTGACTGATGTGCGTGCACGTCCCCAGTGAGCACGTCCCCCCGAGCACGGAAAAGGTTGCCGTCGCTGCCGCCGCCGACTCCCTTTCTAGGCCGAGCGACACCGACGCGCAGGAAGGGTAAGTGCCAGTGCTATGTATGGTATGCGCGCTGGTGGACGTGTGCTCATTGTACGCCCCTGCTTGTTCTAGGATTGCGATCACCGGTGACGATGACAAGAAAGACGACGATGACGATGGCGATGACTGGTTTCCCAAGGGCCCACCCATCCGCCCGACTGCTCACGGTACCGGCGGCGGCGGCGGAGTGCCCAAGGGAGTCAAAGGATAGTTGCAGGGAAGTCATCAGGTTGAGTGGCCGGCAGCGTACAGTGTCTCTTGCAACCTGATCGACACGACGAATTGAAACATTTCCAGTACATGAGGGGGGAAATGGCAGACGCATATCGTCGTCAATACCATTATTTCGATGTAGCAACATACGGTGGCCTCAGCTAACGAGCGAGCTGCCTGCCTTTGACGTGGGATCGCTCCTTTCGAGAGCCACGTTTTCGACTCTGATCGTGGCTGAATATTGTTAATATTGAATTGTGACCTGTCCAGTGAATGCGACGAACGTTTGCATTGTTTCTTCCTGGCGAACCTGTGCCCGCACCTTCCAGAGACCTTCCGTCGTGCTGGATCCGTCCAGCTAGACCTGACGTCAGATACTGTAGGTTTGCATCCACCTTGTGTACACAGCACCTCCAGTCGCCGCTCCGCGAGACCTATAAATCGCGGGCCTGAGAAGCACCCGGGCTTAGCGCTTATCACCCACATCTCCTCTCAGCTCATGCACATGCCCGCCGCCAACCCGAACGAGCCAAGTCCCGCGGCCCAGACCCCAGCTTCCCCTCCTGCCGCGCTCAACTCCGCACCTGCGCGTGCCAACGAACCCCCCTCACAGGAGGACGGCGTGCTGCAGAGCCCGGCCTCAGATGTCGACTCGCATAGCTCGCAAGACGGCTCTTCTCCATCGGAGGGACCCGTTACCACAGCAGAGTACGTCGATCTCCTTACCAGGACCGACCCCTCGGCTCGTGGGGCGCGAAGGGCTGACCAGACCTTCACGTTGCAGTGAGCACTTCGCCCGTCGCGCCGATCAGGTTGCCGTCGCCGTCGCTGTCGCCGCCGGGGCGCCGGAAGGGTGAGTACCAGTGCCAGACATGATTTGCGTGGTGGTCGAAGTATGCTCATGATACGCCCTTGCTTGCTCTAGGCCAGCGACCACTCGTAAAGATGACGCGGTAGAGGACGATGACGATGACTGGTTCGTTGACAAGGGCGGACCCACCCCCCCGACTGGCACAGTGAAGAGCAACATAAGGCCGACGGGAGTTAAGACCCAGGTAGCCCAGGAGCCCAAGAAGCCCAGTTGAGCGAATGGCGATGTACATACAGTCTCTTGTGATCGGGCCAACGCGATAAACTTTGGATGACCACTACGTGAGCGGGGTTATGACAGATCTATACCACTGTCGATACATTCCATTCAATGAAGCGATATACATTGAGGTAGATCGATACAAAGAAAAACATACTCGGGCGCGCAGCACGGACCAGCATCACAAAGCAGGGCGATACACCAAAAGGACTACAGAAGCAAGGAGCACCAGCTGAGCGCCCAGAGCACAACCGGTATGCGCTAGTCTAGACATAGAGAGAGAGAGAGAACGTGAGCGAGAGCTATCGTCATCGCCATAGTCATCGTGAACGGCGGGTCATCAGAGTCCGTGCAAGTCATGACGAGTCGAAGGCCGAGAGCGGGGTGCGAGAGGTCATAGCCCGTTCGCGCTGCGGCGGCTCTGGCGGCTCGACGGCCGCCTGGCGAGCTGCTCCTTCGGGCGCGTAGTCGGCGACCACGCGTTCTGGAAGACCCAGATTTCCTTGCGCTGGCCGAAGTGGAAGATGCTCCGGGTGCCCATGGGCACGCTCCCTGCGAGCTTGAAGCCGCCGGCGTTGAAGAAGCGGAGGACGAACGCGACGAGCATGCTCTTGTCCACCTCGACTGCGGACGGTTAGTCAGCCATGGGGATTGGACGCGAGGAGGGTGGGCAGATGTGAGAGGGACGGGACGCACCTCCATAACCGCTCCTCTTCACCTCGAAGACGTGCCGGCCATCCTCTGTTGCACGATCGGCGGTGATCTTCTTGGGGAAGGTTGCACGGAGCTCCATGCCCAGCTGCTCACTTAGCGAGTACGGGGCCTCCAGCAGAGTCAACCTATCGCCCGCCCTTGAGAGCATCATCAAGAAGATGGAGGGTTCGTGGTCAGGCGTCGAGTCCACAAAGATGAGCTGTGGTGGCTTCCACTAGCAGGAGAAAACGTGAGGGACTATGCCCGAGCAAAACGATGATGAATACATACCGGATTCCCTACGTTGACTGTCGCGAGATATGAGTAGCCCTTCGGAGCTTCGTCAGCTAGATGGCAGCGTCAGAGCAGGTATAACTAACGTTGACTGCAAGAGTTCGGTACAATTGGAGAATCATCTTCGCCGCCCTAATGCAGCATACGATTGAGCAAGGACGGACCCCAAACAAGAAAATGCGCGTACCAGAGCGCATCCTGGCCGACAGCAGCCCATGGTGTGCCGGCGAACTGAATCTTCCACTTGCCCCGCCGGCTGTCCGCACTGTTGAAGCCTCGGGGCCAGTGCTGGAGCACGTCCTCCTGCAATTCGTGGATCATAGCTTCCTGGTGCACGTTCTCCAGCCACAGCTCATTGGTCGACCGCAGCGTCAGGATGAGATGATCTACCCGATGCACATGTAGCCCGTCCCCATCGCCACCGGACAACCGCAACGGAAGCACGTACCTGGTACAAATGCGCGGATCCGCGAGCCAGAACGCGTCCGCACGCGATGCATGCCGTGCCCATCTGCGGACCGTCCCCTGGACATCGGCCGGGAGAGCGGGACGTCGCCGACGCCGTGGTCTGGGGTGCGCGTCCGCTTGAGCGCGGACTTGAGGGGCTGCTTGTTCCGCCCCGGGGTGGACGACCGCGAGATTTCTCGGTCGAGCGGACGCGGGCGGCCGTGGGCGGGGGTGCCCGGCTGCACGGTGGGATATGCCGGGAAGGGCTGGGCGATGGGGGGAGTGGGTTGGCCGTAGACATAGCTAGGGGGGAACTGCTGGAAGTAGGGCTGTCCGGGGAAGCCTTGCTGGGGGGCGTAGTAGCTGCGGTCGTTCTGGTACTGCATGCTGTGCGGCGAATCCGGGGAAATGGAGGGAGGTAAGCGTGGTCTTCGGGGAACGATCCGAGGCGCTGTGCGGTCAGCGGGCGGTCAGAGGATGCTGTCGGGAGAAGGTGGCTCAGGTGAGGTGGGCGACTAGAGGCGAGGATGTGTCTGGGAGACAAGGGGCGCAGGGCGAGGGGGCGAGCTCTGTTTTGCATTTCCCGTTAGCGCCTGCGAAGCCGCTGCAACGAGGCAGATGAGATGCACTCGACACTGTTTGCTCCTCAATGTCCGCCTCGATCACCATTCTCCCTGCACCGCTCGGGGCCTGGACGAGAGAGGGGACCGTGCCCGTGTTTGTCGTGCATCAGTATCATAGACCTTCGTTCGGCCACAGAGAGAAGAGCATGACACGTTGTCGAGGTTCGAAGTGGTCCGAGTCGGATGCCTTCTCGCGCTGTCCCCACAGGCGCCCGGCCCCACGTGAGCGCTCCGCAAGAAGACGGGCGCCTCGCGTTGGCCGTGTCGGAGTCGTTGTACGAGAAATCGTGCTCGTCAGACTGCTCGCACTTCCTCCTCCACTCCCAACATGGCTTCCAAGGTCGTCCAGTGGCTCCAGTCCCCTGCTGCCCGCGAGTACTTCTTCAGTGCGTATTCTGTGTGTTATTTTGAAGTCTTCATCTAACTCGCTCGACGCAGGCACGCATTTTTGGGGACCGGTCCGTGTCAAACGCTCCGACTAGGTGGTATGAGTCGACTCACTCAGCCTTCTGCCCCAGGTCGCAAACTGGGGTCTCCCCCTCGCCGCCATCGCAGACTTGAACAAAACAGAGGATGTGATATCGGGGCCCATGACCACGGCGTTGGCTTCCTACTCGTGAGTGCAGTCATCCTCACCTTGCGTAGGCATCGAATTCACACCTCGAGGACACCGCCTCCAAGTCTGGTCTTCATGCGTTTCGGTGCGTGTTCGTCCGTGTGCTATTCCCAGAGGCGTACTGAGTCGTGTCGTGCTATTCTCAGCATGGCGCGTACAACCAAGGAACTACCTGCTCTTCGCGTGCCACGCGACAAACGCGACCGCCCAACTCATCCAGGGTGGTCGCTTCGTCAACTACTGGTACCTCGGCGGGCAGGACAAGGAGCAATCGAGCAAGCCTGTCGCGCAAGAGGTTGTGGACACCGCCAAGACCGTTGTTGCGTCAAAATGAGCCTCAGGACCGCACTCCTGGTTTTCCTTCCATACAATTCACACGCGCTGGGCGGACGTTTTGTTGCCGTATTTGCTCCATACATAGCTTACCCTAATAGTAGAAGTAGAACAGTGCAACGACGTCGTATGCCGGAGACAGCAAGAAACAAAAAAAAACGAAAAACCCATGTCCGAGGTCACCAGAAGCCGTCGTCCCCGTCCCCGCCCTTGCTCTTCTTCCCGCCCTTCGTCTGAGCGAGGGCTTGACGCTGATACATCTCTGCGATCTACACCGCAATCGTCATAAGAACAACTGGCATGATGGCCGCGAAATTGCTCAGCGTACCTGCTCAGGACCCGTCGCGTCGTCTGCGTCCTTGTCTTCTCGGATTTTGATGAATCGAGGGAACCGCAGGGAGATACCGCGCTCCTCGACCTTTTAGGCATCCGCGTCAGTTCTTGTCGCGTTCACCCGACTCGCTCAGAGCGCAGCTCGTAGTGTAGTGGGGACGTACCAAACCCTGCGCGGCGGTATATATGGGGCTCAGACTCAGGTCCGCCGTCAGGACCTCCCAGACGACCTTGGGCTCGAACCAGACGTCCGGCTTCGCGCCGCCGATCTTGATGTCCCCGCGGGGCGCGTGCACCTCGAGCGGCTTGAGCGTCTCGTAGTGCGCCTGCAGCGCCTCGTCGCTGAACCCGGTGCCGATCTTGCAGATCGTCTGGTACTCCTCCGCGTCGGCGTCGTAGCACGCGAGGAGGAACGCGCCGTAGACGTTCGTCCGCTTGCCCTTGCCGAAGTAGCCACCGACGACGACGAGGTCGAGCGAGTCGCCGACCCCGGCGAGGTAGTCCTTCTTGAGCTGCAACGCGGGGTCAGCTACTGAAAGAGAGAGGGGGGAGACAGTGACGTTTCGTGTGGCTAACTGACTGACCTTGAGCCAGTTGACGGTGCGCCTGCTGGGCTGGTAGTGGCTGAACTCGCCCTCGAGCATCTTCACCATGAGGCCCTCGCAGCCGTCCTTGACGCTCTCCTCGAGGAAGGTCTGGATTTCGTCCACCGTTTCGGCATCGGACGCCTTTGCGAACTGGAACTCGTGCTCCACGGGCTGGAAGTGCTCCTGGAGCAGCGCCCGACGCTCGGCGAAGTCCTTTTGCAGCAGCGGCTGTTGGACGCGTGAAATGGCACGTTGTTCGGTACGACATAGTCAATGTGTGTTCGGTAGGAGACAGGGCAGATTGTCAGTCAGCCAGGCTCCGTAACGATCAACGGAACTCGGGCCAGGGGCAGAGCTTCTGATAGGGGACACAAGACGTACCTCGCCGTTCAAATATAGCAGATCAAACGCGAACAGGCACACGCGGACTTTGATGTCCTCCACCTTGACATCCTTCCGCTTGCGCCTAGAGAGCTCTTGGAAGGGGAGGAGCTTCGCAGTGTCTTTGTCTATAGCCACCGCCTCGGCATCAAACACGAAGGTTTCCGTGCCCTCCTTGACACACTGTGGAATGCCACGAGATCAGATAAATATGTTCTCGGGATGCGTGGCCATGCCACCGTAGTATTCAAATGCGAATGTGGAGGGCTCCGTATGACATGGGGTTCGTGAACCACATACCCGGGGCAATTGTTCCATGAGATCGGGGTACTTCTTGCTCATGTCCTCGGAATTGCGGCTGAACACGGCAATAGTGCCGTCTGCGAGCTTGTGGACCTGTACGCACAACGCGATAAACACATGGAAGCTCGTGGACGGACTGTGGTCGAAGAAGGCTGTACCTGTGCGCGCTCGCCATCGTACTTGTACTCGCATGTGAATTTCTTGCCCTCGAACTTGTCGAGGACCTCTCCTATAGCCTTCGTAGGCTTGGCCAGCATAGGCTTAAGGGGCACCCCAGGACTGAGTTTGCACTTCTCCTTAAGGCCGTCAATGCCGGCATTGAGGAGAGCGGGAATAACGAGGTCGTAGTTCGGAAGTTCGCTAGAAGATGATGTTGAACACGGACATGGTTCACAGCGACCTAACCAGTACGCGAAACGTCATACCTGTACACCTGCTTGATGATCCCGGCAGCCTCTTCAAGCCGGGCAGCAAGCTTCTCCGTATTCAGCCTCTTGTTCGCTGTGAACGGCGAGAACACCAGTCCGATCAGTACCCTTACCCCCACACCGGCACAGCACATGTCAAACAAGACTCACCGCTTTCCTGTTCAGCGAGGACAGCGGCATGCGCTAGTGCAACAAGGACGGTGCGCTCGGCGTTACCTATTCGGAGCTTGCCTTCTAGACTGCGGATAATGTACTTCGCTTCCTGGCCCTGACAAGATGCGAGCAGCTTCGTGATGATGGACACTTTCTTGTTTTGTGACTGAGATGACATCATAAGTTGAACCGCGGTGGGAGTTGCACGCGGCGTGATCGAAGGGAAACGTACAGAGTGCCCGCTGCTCATAGCGATCTCTTTGAGATTCTTGAACACGGTGGGAAGAGTCAGTGGTTTAGGCTTGAAGAGCGTCTTCTGGCTATTCTTGGAGTTCTGCGATAGCGACAGTCAGTTCGCAAGGGGCCTCTCTCGATTGGCAGGCACTGACCATAGCGACGAGCCCGAGGTCACCCTCCTTCTTCAAGTCTGCCTTGACGGTCGCCAGACTTCGGCCTGTAGACTCACTGATGGCCTTGACCAGCAAACTCTCGCCGATACCTAGCTCGATCCCCATATAGTCAGGGCAGAGCTGAAAGTATCAAATGAAGATGACGTGTCTCGTAGAGTATATCTGAAGCGTACTCGGTTAATGCAGAGGTAGACTGCTTGGAGCAGGGATTGCGTAACCCCCTCTGCTCTCCGTCGAATGACCAAAAGCAAGAAGGATGTCAATAAGGAGGTCTTCTCGATGCGTTTGGTGGTCGCCTCAATCAGCGAAAACACCTTGGCCAACGCGGCATAGGGCACACTATGTATACGAGTAAGTGCAGGGACGGAACGCAGAATCAGTCCGCTTACGGTTCTCCGACGTTCCAGCCGTTAGGGAGGTCGACCTCCTCGATCTTCAATAGTGCTGCTTCGGCGCTGCGGAGATGCGCTCAGTTCAGTCACAAAGTCGAGAGGCTGAGCTCACTTCTGTGACGCAACGCCGCCCTCCTCTTCCTCCTCCAAGTCCTCATCCGCATCAACCTCTTCCTCGCCTTCATCCGGGTCTTCTTCGACAGCGGATGAGACAGCGGCGTCATCTTCATCTATAGGTTCAGCCACCGCCACAACCTTGTTCGCCTTGGCATTGGGTCCCGATTTCGATGGTGCGCTCGGAACACTATTGGGCTTTGCCGTAGTGTTTGAGGACGGTGGTTTCTGTGAGCCCGCCCGCGTCTGCTTCGTATTGGACGGACCAGCTGGATGGCAGCACGCCTCAGCAAAATGAGAGTTGCGATGTCGAGCAGCAGCACTCACGTCCCGAATCATCCTCATCGTCGGATTGGATCACTCGTCGTTTCTTCGACGCTGGTGGCTTCGGCTTGGCTGGCAACGATGTGAATCATTGCAACGAGTCTAATCAAAATGACAACTCACGATGTTTGGCCGGTGATGGAGAGCGTGTCGCCGCCACCACTGTTGTATGTTGGCACTGTGATAGGTGACCCTTAGGGAAGCGCGTACCTTTCTCAGAATCACCGACCCCCCCTTTTGCATCCACTGCATCCTCCTCCTTCTCTGCTTTCGTACTGCGTTTCCTCTTCCCACCGAACGCGTTGTCCAGTGTGGTTTGAACGGGGGGATCCCCTCCCTTCCCAAAGAACTTGCCTGGACAGACCGGTCAATCTCTAGTAGAGTTGCGGTGTATCAGAGCACATACCCAGAGTCTGTTGGCGGACCATGATAGATGTAGCTGAGTTTCGGATGTAGCAGGTATGCAGACGCGACTCGACGCGGACCCTCGGAAGCGCGGCTTTGACGCGTAACGTGACTGTGACGAGCATAAGTTACTCCACGCGACTGGCGTGGAACAGGCTTTCTGAAAACGGTCAGCAGAGGCCGCTGTACATCCAGCCAGCAAGTGAGTGTGTCTCGAACAGCCTTCGAGTACCGCGAATTCAGGCGGACAAAGGCGAGAGGCAAGTTCAGCAAGCAGCAGCAGCACCGTCAATCGTCGCCTACCACGAATGGAGATGACGCAGGGACGTGATTCGTGTCAAGAGCGCCTGTGACCTACGCGATCGAACGACGCGCGCAATAATGGTGGCTGCGCTGCATGCTTGTCACCAACGAGCATCACCCCCCTGCGTTTCGACACAAGCATGCCCCTCTGATACTATTGTGCTTCAGACTTCCAAATTCAATTGCGCTGATTTGACATTATAATGCATTGACTTACAAAAGCTCCAGCGACCAAATCCATGTGAAGATTCACACGACCCACTAGTTCAAGGGACATCCAGCTCGCGATGATTCGCTCGGTCTCCGGATATCCTGTGGGCCTGCATCCATGCGGCTGCCATCGCTATGTGTGAAACCCATTCACAGGGCCACAGCCATGCAAGCGTCTGCTCCATATCACCATCTATCTGTCCACGGTCAAACCGTATCACCCAACTGTCTTCTACGCTTCTCTCCGAGCAGATTTCTCATGAATCGGTCGAGAGACACAAATCCTCGTCCTCTTGAGTACCCACGAAGTCCCAGTACGTGCGTCTGCATGCCTCCGACCGCCCGTGCAAGCACTGTCCTCCCTCCGGGTCCCCAGCCATGTCTGCACTCGCGTCATTAACAACTTCTGTGATAATCCTTGAGGTATGTTGTGTCCATCGCTCACCTTGAAACACCGTGCTGAACAAAGCAGTTTATGAACATTTCCCTCTTACTACTCCTCGTGTTTACGCCTGCTCCTAAACACCCTATTGTCAAAGCCCTCATGATCTCTTGTCTCCTTCGCTCCGTGTTGGACATCCTACCTCCTATAGTACACAAAATCATCCCTCAAAAGCTCGGCATTCATATAACGAAACATCCAGCCACAGTCAACTTCTGCATCGTAGACTCTATATTGTGAGTCCTTATGCACGCCCCGCGCTCCTGACTTCAAGACGTTTTTCACAGGCTTAATTATGTCACCGTGGTCAAAGCAGCATTCGCTGTCAACTTTACCTTGGTATGAAGCCTCTCATGCACTTGAAGAGGGTCCTGAATCATGTCTTGTAGCCATTCCTGGGACTTGCTCTCCTTCAGGCCAAGCCAAAGCGCAGCGCGGATGATCATCCTCACCTTACGAGACGCAACGTGTGGATCCTGTGCGTCTCTCCGTTCTGTATGTGCGAATCTAGGTGTATCAAGTTCTATTCTTCCGCGCTGACCCTTCTTCTAGTATGGGCGCTGCCTGTGTTGCTCACCCCTATTCATGTTCTCTCGCAGGGAACCCCAAAGTCGGTACAATATAACATCGTCAGTCCCATTTGATCGCACTCATTGAAGCCGGGTAGTTAATCGATATTCAGACTTCATGTTACTTCGACGATCCTGCCTTCACAATAGTGTCCCTGATCTTCACTCTCATACCACTTGCCGTTTCCACCATCGTCGCCGCCGTTCTAGCCGTCGTCATCTGGCGCTTCTCCACCATGCTCGATCGCACGGGGTGGCACTTTGCGAAGACGAAGCGATTCGCTCGGTTTGGGGCCCTCGTCTTGGTGACTATGATTTCAGCATCACTCTACACGGTGGTGCTTTCACAATGGATCCACTTGCGCCGCCGATGGCCCGACGGGGATGGTACGTGGACACAGGACACCGGGTGGGTCAGAATTATCCGCACAAGCGTGCTTTGGGAAGGTAGTCTCCTTAACACATTGCATCGTCACCATCTCCTGACAACCATCCCTAAGCTATAACTCCGATGCTGTTTTTCGTGATATTCGCAGCGCAAGAGGAAATATACGAGACGTGGCTCGGGTGGATATCTTGCATCCTTCCCAGGAGGAAACATGACGGGAACCATCACGGTCGCTTTGGGAATAGCCTCCAGACGTCGCACCGCGGTAAGTTGTCGCTAAACTTAGCTATCTCCGCGAGGATGGAAGAAGTCTAACTCGACATGCCACGATCATAGTTGTATCTGCCGAACATGCATCTTGCGCTACCCTGCCAAACCGTAGCACGACTGCGCACGATGGCGAGACGGCAGCCGTCGAAAGACTAACACCGCAACCGATCTTTACGCGGCTGGAGAAGATCGTCTCGCGCCCGCTGACGTCTTCCGGTACACGCCGCTCTTACCAAAGCGAGCGGGGACGCCAGCGACCGCGGAGCATCCCCACGTTGGACGGTCTCACGCCCGCCCCACGACATGGGACCACGGAAGCGGCCTTGCCACAAGAGCCGCAGGGGCCTGCACAGTCGCGTTTTGCGTTCTTGAAGGGTCCCTCCTTGATGACGTTTGGAAGCGCAGCCTCCGCAGGTACCAGCCGCGGTATCACGACCTCGTCCGGCGATACGTACGAGGTGGAGGAAGGCGTGCGGCCCGGTACTGGCGACCTGCAAAGTCCGTCGAGAGCTTACACTAGACCGGACACTCCAGGATCGTGGAAGACCTTTGGGACCGAGGAGGCAGGCAAGCGGCCGAAGGGCTGACAGAAGTCGCACGTTGAGATGTATTCATTTTTGTGTGTTTTTACCCCGTAGCTCTGCATGTAACACTAGGCCGCTTGTAGCATACGACTGTACCTAATAGTTCCTAAGTATGCGTTAGCATTTGCCTTAGACCTCTCGGATATTCCTCCATAAGTGGAAGGCAGGAAGACTAGCGAGTCTAACCGGAAGATGCCGAACTGTACAGTTCATTGATGGTGGCTTGCCCTCTCAGTTAGCGCCCATAGCCCAAAAGCTTGAAGGTACTATCCGCCGCCGCCCACCGCCTCCATCCTCAAGACTCCAGCCATGGCCGAACAGGTGAGCGCCGTCTCTTTCACCACAGAGGGAGAGCGTGCCTTTGACCCCGTTATGCTGGCAGATCGAGAAGGCATTCCAGAAGCAGCCCATCTTCCACAACGCGAAGGCTCGCGGTATGTTTTAGGCTCGGGAGTACGAGAGATGGCCGGATGCTCATAGCCGGATGGGTTGTAGGTGGCAAGAAGGTCTCCACCAAGGAGAAGCGGTGGTATAAGGATGTTGGTCTTGGCTTCAAGACCCCGTCTGAGGCGATTCACGGCAGCTACATTGGTACGTTCCTATGACCCTATATGCGCTTTGTTCCGAGAAGCGAACATCCACTCTAGACAAGAAGTGCCCTTTCACCGGTGAGGTCTCGATTCGTGGCCGCATCCTCACTGGCCGTGTCATCTCCACCAAAATGACGCGCACTGTCATCATTCGTCGGGACTACCTTCACTACATCCCGAAATACAGTACGTCTCATCACCCGATCTATGGGCGCAACCATTCCTCATCGCTATGTGCGCTCGCTCTACGTAGACCGTTACGAGAAGCGTCACAAGAACCTTGCGGCGCATGTATCACCAGCTTTCCGTGTAGAGATCGGCGATGTGGTCACTGTTGGTGAGTACTCGTCGGTGTGCTTGCGATTATGCGTTTCTCAAGTTCGGATAGGTCAGTGCCGGCCGCTGTCGAAAACTGTGCGTTTCAACGTGCTTCGGGTGTCGAAGAACAAGGCCGCGGCAAAGTCTTTCGGCAAGTTTTGAGCTGTGGAGGTGTGCTGCCTGTAGGGCGCTTTGACGTTGGGGGGCGTAGGATATGGTATTATTGTTTCCTCATGTGCTATGACCGCATCAAAATGACACTGCACCATGCGACGACTCGAGCTCTTTGATTGTGTGCGGCAAGAGAGATAGAAAGAGTGAATATACGTGTAGCCGGGCGCGGGTGGTGCCAAGAGTGATAGACGGGAGCTGTGCACGAGGCAAACAGTTCCCAAACAAGGCTCTGGACCGTCCCCGGCGCGGGCGTTGGTCTCTGCTTGGCTCTGGCGTCCACCCCGACTCCCGTCCATCCTCTCCGTCCTGGCGATTGTGTACCATAATCTCACGTTTTAACGACGCCTACATACCCTTCGGTCCCTCCCCATTCCCACCCCCTAACCCCCCTACAACTCCGTCAAACTGGCGCCAACACTTCTCTCCGTATTCACCTCCAGACTCTCGAAGTCCAGGTCCCAGTCTCCCCAGCCCGGTTCACCTTCTCAGAACTCTTCTGCGCTTCCCATGGGCCAGCAGCAGTCCAAAAAGTCGAAGAAGGGCGGAAAGGACAAAGACAAGGATGCCAACGCCGACGCCGCAACTCCTGATACTCACGGTGCGGATGCCAACGACGCGAACCAGGGAAGCCTTTCCCGCGCGACCGCTCCTCACGATTCCTCTGGCGAAGGGAACGGCCACGCTGCGACCGTCGCGGCTATGGGTACTCCAACAATGACCGTCACCGACCCCGACGGCGGCTCTGTCATCCCGAATGGGAGTGGTTCACGCCCTCCTGGCTCCCCGGGCACTTCTCCTAGTGATGCCCTCTCCACAGCTTCACCCAAGGCGGCATCGCCGCAGTCCTCACCAGTCGTGCATGGCAAACCCGCCCCTCTTGATATCCCGATCACACATACCATCCTCTCCACTTCGCCTGGCTACCCCACTCCCGGTTCCACGAATAGCTTCTCCCTCAACGACCCAGCCAGCGTGACGAGTAAGAATGGGAAAGAGCTAGTGAAGGCTTTAGATATCGACGACATGATCCAGAGGCTCCTGGACGTCGGCTACACCGGCAAAGTGAGCAAGTCGCTTTGCCTCAAGAACGCGGAAATTGTTGCCATTTGCCAAACGGCGCGGGAGGTCTTCCTCAGCCAACCCACCCTCATTGAGCTCTCCCCACCTGTCAAGATTGTCGGCGACGTCCACGGACAGTACTCGGACCTTATCCGACTGTTCGAGATGTGCGGCTTCCCGCCTGCGGCGAACTACCTCTTCCTGGGCGACTACGTGGACCGGGGAAAGCAGAGCCTCGAGACCATCCTTCTTCTGTTATGTTACAAGATTAAGTATCCCGAGAATTTCTTCTTGCTGCGAGGAAACCACGAGTGCGCGAACGTCACGCGAGGTGAGTCCCGAGCCGCCCATGCAGTTGGTCTACCACGTTCAACTGACACCTCCAGTGTACGGCTTCTACGACGAATGCAAACGACGGTGTAACCTCAAGACGTGGAAGACGTTCATTGATGTTTTCAACTGTCTGCCGATTGCTGCCATCGTCGCGTCGAAGATCTTCTGCGTTCACGGCGGTCTCTCGCCGTCGCTACACTCCATGGAAGAAATCAAGCGTATACAGCGACCAACCGATGTCCCTGACTATGGCTTGCTGAACGATCTCCTTTGGTCGGATCCTTCAGACACCGCCGTAGATTGGGAGGACAACGAGCGCGGAGTCAGCTATTGCTTCGGAAAAGCCGTTATTAACGACTTCCTGGTGCGGTACGACATGGACCTCATCTGCCGAGCTCACATGGTCGTCGAAGACGGGTACGAGTTCTGGAACGACCGGACGCTCGTAACTGTATTCAGCGCACCCAATTATTGTGGAGGTGAGTCATATAAGCCCCTTCATTGGCGCTTCTTCTAAATGCAACGGTGTAGAGTTCGATAACTACGGAGCATGCATGAGGTTCGGAGTTATCCGTCTTCCATGAATATGCGGTATTTCTCACAGTCTAACAATAGCGTATCGGAGGAGTTGCTCTGCGCATTCGAACTGCTCAAACCGTTAGACGGCCCTGCCCTACGAAAAGAGATGACGAAGGCCAAGCGGAAGAGGTATGTCCTTTGTCCCATGGTTGTCAACATGCGCATCATAAATCTGTTTGCAGCATGATGGCCACGACGACTTGAACCGTTGATATCTCGCGCTCGGGGAAGTCCTATATGAATATAATCGCTGTTGGGGCCCTACCCCGATGTTTGTCCCAGCGCGGACAGTCGCGGCTCCCCCTTGGGGTGTGCACATGCCGTTGCATGGGTCGCATTGCCACTTGTACGGCGCTCGCCCTGGAAGGAGGGGAGCCGGAGATTATCCGGGCGCGACCGCCATCATTGATCCCGGCCCGCCTAACTTAACGTATGTTTTCATCGCGTCTCTCTTTCGTGCTACTGGCAATTATCTGGGATTACGGACGGTCGGCTCCTTTGTGTACACGCGCTGCTGCTCTTGCATTCCATACAGTTACGTCGTTCGTTCCCTTTCGTTTGTTAGTACGTACGCGCCGTCATTCCTTTGTCCACGTCTCTACATTCTCTGTTGCAGTCTCATCTCCCACTCTCGTCCGCTTGGTAGTGGTTACCCTCGTCTGTGCTATAGTCATTATCTCTCCCTCAGCATTTTTTTTTCAAAATCACGCATACACTTCTCATGATGGACCAGGGCCAGAGTGCGGCCACGTTTGGCGTAGGGCCTCCGCAGTTCCAGCGCGGTAAAACGACTCCACACTGCCAAGATAAAGTAAACGTGCTCAAAAGCCTCCGTGCAATCGGGAAGGAAGAGGTGTTATACATTCCCGGCGCCGCAGAGCCGGCGATGTCATCTACTTCGTTACAGTTCATAAATCTATGTCACTATTGCGAGCGTGCCCAACACCCAGGAAAGTGAGTCCTTCCACCGGCACCGGAAAGCCTTCAGGCTTCTTGCCATGATCAGGGCAGGAACCCGGTACCGCGCCTGATGCCGATTTCACGTTTAAGATTCGTTGCGAGCAAGGTCATTGACCGTGCCGGAGGCTGGAAGCGGGCAGGTCAGCGTGAACCTTGCGGTATGGAACGGGCCCAATTTGGATGGAAGAGATGCTTACGGATGCTAGAGAGGGCGCCCTTGGTGGAGAGCGTCTGGATCTTGGTGGAGATGTCAGCAGGGCTGGCATTGCCATCGCGGGCGATGATCGTAGCAACAAGTCCAGCGATGTGGGGAGTGGCCATGGAGGTGCCGGAGATGTTGTTAGTTGCCTATGAAATCAAACGAGGTATGAGTTGTCATTGAGATGAGGATCTGGTGGAGGGCTGTGCTACTCACGTTGACACCACCAATCCAGGAGGAAATGACGTTCTGGCCGGGCCCGAAGATGTCGACAACGGAACCGTAGTTGGAGAAAGAGGCGCGAGCGTCGGCGATGGTGGACGCTCCAACGGTGATGACAGCAGGGGCACGAGCGGGGGAGGAGGTGCTAGCGTCGGTGTTGCTGTTTCCCGCGGCCACGGTGACGTGCACACCCTGAGTGGTCAGCTAGAAGCAATCTAATGGTGAGATCGTCTGCTGTGTAACCGATGTATTGGAAGTACCTACAGCGGTGACGGCGTCATCAAGTGTCTGCGAGGTACCACCGCCCAAGCTCAAGCTGGCGATGGAGGGGCGGCCAGATGCAGCAGCCTGCTGACCCACCCAGTTGAGGCCGGAAACGCTGCAAAAATCTCGTGAGTCGATATTGACTTGGACGCCATATACTGGGATGTCGCGCACATGTCAGAGACATAGCCAGAACTGCGTCAAGTTGTCAGTCATGTGTTGTATGGGTGCCGTGGCCAGACGTACCCAGAGTCGGAGAGAACCTTGACAGCAAAAAGTTTTGCCTTCTTGGCGACACCGTATGTCGCGCCAGCAGCCGTGCCTCTGTGTGTTTCATGAGTGAGGTTTTATATGGTGAACGGAAGATACCACTCACGAGACATGAGTGCCGTGGCCGTGGCCATCAGCATCCTGCGACCAGCCGATCAGAGAAAGTCTGCTAGTGTAGCTATCCAGGACTCACAGCGTAACCACCGAAAGTCGCGCCCCAAGTGGCACGTCCGCCAAACTCAGACTGTCGTCAAGCCATCAGTGGAGGGCTCAGCAGCGAGTTAGGGTTTTCAGGACTCAACGCACGTGGGCCGTGTAAATACCGGTATCGACAATGTAGATGTCGACGCCAGATCCCGCAGAGTCGTCGTAAGTGTAAGTGAAGGTAAGGTCGCTCGTATTCTGGTCAGCAAGCTTCGCCGCCTGACTGATGCGCTGGAGACCCCAAGGGGCGTTTGTCCTAGAGTGCGCACAATCGCATCAGTCCTATGGCGAGGGTCTGGACTTGCGACAAGCCGCTTACTGCGTCGCGAAGATAGACACGACACCATCCTCGCTGATAAGCTCTACATCGGGGCTGGCACGCAGCGCGCTCAAAGCGTCCGACCCAAATGTACCTAGAGAAGCGCGATGAACGGATCAGCGCTAATCCTCCAGCGTCCGAAGGACGCGTCCAATCGTGGACACCGACGCGGTCACGGTACCGCGCATCGGGTCGGGGCCACGCCGGTGACAACTGTGGTGCATGCTCACCAGCAAAGCCATTGAGGAAGCCCTCCTGCCACTCGGGGTGAGTGACCGTCGCGGACGCGCCGTGGTTCTCGGCGAGCCAGGCAAGGTGTGCGTCCTTCGACACGCCGTCCTTGAGCTTGACGATGTACGAGGAGGGCTTGACCTCGCCGGCGTACTTCTCGATCGTCTTCAGCTGCGTCGGTGCAGCGGAAGCGGCGGTGAAGAGGGCAAGTGTGGCGGAGACTACGGCGAAGAGCTGCATGGTGGCAAACGTCGTCGGGGCAGGAAGGCTAGGCGAGAAGCTGGTCGAGCTTGCAGAGCACCGAAGCACTGTAGTTGGTGGACGCAGACCACCTTGTCTTTATACTCTGCTGTCGTGCTGCGACCGGGTTGCCAAAAGCGAGATGGTTAGATCACCCGCCGGTTGGCGGTGTTCGAGCTCTCAAGTGCACGACGAGCCATACGGACACCGAGCATGGCTCGTTCTTGGCGTGGATGTCGCAACACCTGAAGTCGATTACAAGTGACCCGACAGCGCCCTCGTGCAAGGCTGCAGTTTGCGTTTGGTAGAGACGTAGAGGACACAGAAGTGAAACTAGCCAAGGCTTATGATGTCAGATGGCGGCATACGGCAAAGCGAAGGGAAGGAATCATGGAGAAAAGAGAAGCTTCTGATGGATTAGACCAGCCTTTCTGCTAGATTCAGAGTCAGAGAGTACACCTGGCTGTACGGATATGGGGGACACCAAGCTCAGCTTTGGTGAAGCGCCCGCTGTACCATTCCGTAAGAGTAACTGACTGCACTCACAATCCTTCTTGGGGCGAATGTGATGGCCATCGTGCTCAGCCGCGACGAGAGTCTACCTTCTGCACCGAGAGCCCAGACTTCGCGTTGCAAACAAGGCGTCGCTTGGAAGACACTGTTGCAGGCAGCGTTGGAGGTGCCTGTCCATCTGTGAACCATGTTCACCGAGCCTTCGTATCAGCCGCCACGAGGCGACCGCAGCAGCGATCAGAACGGGGATGTTATGACCAGAGGTCCTTGCAGCCCGCAAACCGAGGCACTACTAGCGGGGTTCTCGCCAGATACCAGCCAAGCCAAGCTGCACCGACAGAGGACACGCGATATGGCGTTCATCGGCGTCTGCGACAAGCAAGCAGCAGGCAGTGTTCTATCAACAAAGGGTATCACGCGCGTTGGACGCGCCGTTGCTTCGAAATTGCTTGGCAGGTGACTCGCGGCTCATGACATCGCTCGGGCACATGCATGGGCCGCTAAGACGATATTCCAGAGTCCTCGATTCAACTCTTCGAGAGTGTATGAAGGAACCCTGTAGCATGTGCAGCCTCATCGCAGCACGTGAGAATTCCCAGTCAGCTGCATGGAGAGCTCAGCACAGCGTAAAAGACCATGATGTCGTCACGTTGCGTACAAGGGTCAAGTCCCATTCCCACCGGAGGAGTGACTACATCTGGCAGACGGCCGAACAGGAACTTGAGCACAATAACGCATTTCGTCCTTGTCGGATTGTATGACCGATTAATTGTACGCCAGGAAAAGGCAGTGACACCTGCGTCGCGTAGAGGTATCATGTGATACAATTGCTGATTTGAGGTAGATAAGTACGATATTCAAAGGCCACTGGAAACCAAACATGAGCATTTACACATGCGTCTTGCAAGGGTCTTGTGACACATACATACATGCATGAGTCGAGACAGCTAATGCCTGCTCATCAGATCATACGCCAGGATGGCGAAAGCGACGACGATTGAACCGCAACCCAGGACAGCCCAAAAAGTAACCTTGTCCACGGCTCCTCCCCAGATCGCGTCGGATAGGAAGACGAGAACGATGGTGAGGAGGTTTCCAACAGAAGTGACTACCGGTCCCCACACTCCGAGCAGAACCTGCCAAGCTACTGTTAGTACACATCGCCGGTGAACAATAGGGCAAAACCCACCATGAATCCGGCATTGAAGACCGCGCCGGACAGCGCGACGCCCCCTATAGCGAGATACGTGATGCCCCTTTGCGGAAGCTCAAAAGGCACGATGCCCAGGATATGCAGGATGGGGATGGGGATCCAGAAGACGACCAATGTGCAAATGCCGATGCCGAACGTGAGCAGGTTAGGATGGAGGCCAAACGGCAGGGGATCTATGATCTGGCCATGAGACCAGACCACTGCGTCGGAGCCGGATTCGAGGTCATCAACGGGTCCGTCGGGCGAGTCAGCGAGTGGTGCATACACCTCGTTGGATTCGACTTCTGGGTCGTTAGGGAGAGCGGCGTAGGCCTTGTAGAAGACTTGGTAGGCAGCGTAGAGGATGGACGCGGCGAGGGTCAGCAGGTCACCCATCAGAGGGGAACTTGGGGCCTCGTCCTCAAGAGAAGGAGCGGAGAGAAGGCCTTCCGAGGAGTCCGTCTTGTCGGGGCCAGAATCACCGTAGACAACGACAGCAGCTCCCACAGTCGCGATGAGTACTGCTAGTAGACGCCGAGGATCCCACTTGTGGCCGAAAAGGAGTACCGTAAAGACGTACGCGAAGAGCGCGTTCGTATTCCAGAGCGCTGTCACATCAGTGACACTGTGGCCCGTGAATGAAGAAGTCTGTATATGGAGGACGACGGATTACTCACGGGGCTAGGGCCACCGCTACGAACCACAGCAGGGATGGTACTGTCATTCCCAACGTCAGGTAGAAAATCAATCGCAGGAATTTCAATGTCGGGAAGGTTGCCGAGTTGAGGGCAGTAGTAGACTTGGGAGACAACTGCTGCTGGGTCGCGACAAGAACGGTCTTCAAGATCGAGGTGACCGAATGTTCAGAAGTTGCGGCGAGATAGAGGACATGCACAGGGAACGATGTCGCAAAGGCGGAATGTACAACATAGCTGATCACCAAGTCAATACACGATCGTTGCGGGTATCCAGCAGTCACAGAGACTCACAATATAAGGTATGGCTGCCTGAACCCAAGTTGCGCCTGCACATACTATTCCCAACCGCTGCGTCAGTATTAAGATATCGAGAGAATACTTTGACACAGACCTGCGTGAACTGAGTCTCGGTAACGAACGCGATAAGACAAACTGCAAAGATAGCGACGGCGCGCTTTCCGCCTAACTGAACCGCGGCGCGGTGTCCTGAGGGCATGCGGATTGGTATACGTGTTATAAAAGAGAAGAAGAGTCTATCGCGCTGGCGGCATGAAGGGGCCTAGTCCACAGGGCTGAGACGAGATGTAATACGGGACAGGAGCGCAAGCTGCTTGGCTTAAAGTTGGCCACATCTGCGCGTCCGGACGAGAACTGCAGTTAGTTAGGCGCTCATATCCTAGCTGCCCAATCAGGCGCTTTCCCGCCCGTATCTTTGCTGCCGGGCCGCTGCCGGAGGCCTGTTTGGGCCAAGCACTGCCGAAGTTGGGGAGGATGCCGGAGCACGTCCGGGACAAAAGCCGGCGGACGGAGACCTGGCTGAGCTCGCAGAAACTGAGAGTGCCAAACACCTACTCTGCCCGCCATGCTACGCGCACTCCTAGCCTCTAGCCGTCCTCTTCTGTCACGCTTCCGGCCAGCAACGCTTCCCCATGTACACCCCCACCATCACCCACATCATGGGCTTACCGCGGCGCCGTCAGCAAACGTCGTTCTGGCGAGGGGAATGAAGGTCCGGGCATCGGTGAAGGTCATGTGCGACGGGTGCAGCGTTGTGAAGAGGAAGGGGAGGGTATACATCATTTGTTCTAAGAACCCCAAGCACAAACAGGTGCGCTCATCTTTCGTTGGTTGCTCACAGTGGACGTGGCTTACTGACATGGTCTGCAGCGGCAAGGTTGAGCGCCGAGCTACATCCGGTCTTCTTGCTCATCCTCATGCACTATTGCTACCTTCAATCTCGCACAATCATATCACGAACGCGAACTCTCTAGAGGGGAGCCGTATCTTTCCCCGGGCGCGGCAGCTATCGTACCCACATTTGGAATTCGTACTGTACTCCATTTTCCTCCTGCTCCCCTGCAACAACGTCAAAACCCACCCACTCTTGCAACTCCGCGTGCGAGACTCGCCTCCACGGAAGAGTATCGTCCGTTTGCGTCAAGAAGTCGGGCATGAATACGTCGCAATCCTCGAATGCCGGCGCGAGTATCCGCGTCAAGAGCACACGGTCTACGAAGGTGCCCGAGGGCAGGAGTGCTAGTGTCTCGCGGTAGAGGGACGCGCCGCCTATGATGAATGTCCGATGAATGGGTGCTTCGAGGTACTCGGATTGTGAGAGTCGTTCGAGTGCTGAGTCGAGACTTGAGTGGAGGTACACGAGTGCACATGGTGTCGCGGCGTCCGCGGGCAGACTGGACCTGGTCAACCCTCGGTTCAGACGGGAGACGAGGACACGCGACTCACAGCTGGTAGTTTGTGTTGGAGCTGATGACGAGGTTGAGTCTCTTGTTCAATGGTCTAAACTTTTGCGGAATGCTCTCCCAAGTATTCCTGCCCATGACCACCGCGTTCATCGATCCCTCAGGCGCGTTTGTCGTGACGCGCTTGAAGTACGCCATCTCCTTCGCTAACCTCCATGGCAGATGTGAGTTCTGCCCGATACCGTTGTTGCGCGTCGCTGCGACTATGAGCGTGAGGCGGGTCATGGCACAACTGAGAGAAGGTGCTCAGGAGAAAGCAGTCCATGCATGCTATTACGGGCTGCTGATCAATTTGGCAAGTTCAAAACCATAGTGTAAAGTAGCGCCGGAAAACGTCATGAGTCGCACAGCACAGTCTGTGCATGTATAAGTACTCGTCTGATAATGGGTATAGAAAGCAGGTTTGCTGGGCCGGTATCCGGATTCTAGTCAGAGATAGACATGATGGGAAGAGTGTGTCCATAATGTCACCGAAGCCTTCCGTGAAGTGTATAGTATGTAACTACGGTGCAATGCACCGACTCCTCATTTTTGCGATGGCGTCCTCGCTTCAGTCATGGCATAGCTTTGCGTCTGAGCCGTCGCATTGAGGAGAGTACCAGGATGCATCACGTTGAGGGTGTACAGAGCCAGCGTCACTAGACACGCGTCGAATATAACTGTAAGTAGCAACCCAAAGTCAGCCCGGTCACGTATCCGCTAGGATGAAAACGCCTAGGCTTACTGAAGGTGACCTGGTTGTGCGCTATTGACCCGTTGAAGCCGTCGATGAACTCTATGATACGGTAAACGGAACGGATGTACACGGCGGCGGTCGGGATGATGATGCCAAAGATGAGCATCTTCATGTTGCGGTCCATGGGCTGTGAGCGCTGGTACTGGCCTTCGATGGAGTCGACTTTATGGAATGGGCGATCTTTCGAACGGCGCCATGCGTACTCGCCCATAAGGAAAGAAAAGAAGGTCATGGAGACTGGAAGAGGCGAATATGATCAGGTCCCAGGAGGAATGACGAGTGCAACGAGGACTTACTGATCTGTACAAAGAGACCGCCCAGAATGATGTTGCTTCCCTACAGACTCGTTATAACGCCTGAGCCACTACCAACCCACACATATGCAACCCAAGACTTACAAGACGGGCTTTGTGAGGATCGGTGGTGCCCTGTGCAGCGATGCCGCCGCCACCACCCTGGATCAGGAGCGAGAAAATATCGGCCGTCAAGAAGAACCTCGAGTCTTCGGAAAATCAACGGTCTGTGGGGTACGATAGGAACGCCACGGACACTCACACCATGTGGAACGCAAACGACTGTACTGGCCTCCGAGACGTCTGACGACCCTTGCAAAACCCATGAACAGGGCAGCAACCAAGGGTGTGGGTGCAATAACGAGTATAGATACCCTGCAGGCATCACCCGTTAGTGAGGACTCAAAGACGAGAAGTAGTCGGTGAGCAGACGTACTGAATTATGTACGAAGTCCTGACCAGTGGATCATAGGCGGATTTCAACCGCGCCGCCCAACCGACTATCTCTGCAACCCCCGCGATGCAGACAGTCGGAAACAGCCACCATACGCGCGACCGGCCGGCTTGAATAACGTGGAGGACTGCGCACTGTTTCAAAACGATGCTGCCGGATACTAGTACTGCGAGGAGACATACGAGTCGTGATGATGAATATGATTACGAAAATGTAACCGGCGGCCTTTGAGGGCACATATCCGTACAGATTCAAATGAAAGTCGTCCGTGCCTGTGATGAAGAAACATTAGTACGAGACACACCGCGAAAAACGGCCTGACCACTGACCGTCAGCCATGCTAGGTGCACTTGGGAAGCCTGCCAAAAAAAGACAAAATGATAGAGACCCAAGATATTGCTAGGGGGGAAAGGTGGAGATGGCAGAGGGTTTCTTGGGACACCGGCGCTCTGTAAGTGATACCTTTATACTGTCCGGCGAAACGAGCTCCTTGACGTTCTGTTGCGGTGCATGCCACCCTACGTGCGCAGGCACCGACAGCGTGTGGGGCGCCATGCAGCCATAGCACAAACCGAGCAGTGATGTGTGCGGCGCGAGGACGGAGATATGCACGGAGACGAACTTCAAATAGAAAGGAACGGGGGCTTCGTGCACTCTGCAGGGCCATGCGTAGTGAGTTACCTCAACCGGAGGCGGTGCTCTAGCGATTTACCTTGATACTTACGAACCTCTCTGTTGGTACCGCAGCAAACAGACCGACGAGGGATTTACGGTCACAAGACCCCTTGGCATGGGCGTACATAGCGCGAAGAAGTTGTATACAAGGTGAAAATTGGGCACCGCACTCGCATAAGTATACGAGAGAGATGGACTTCCTAGACGCCCAGGGCGCAACGAGTTTATGATGAGTCATCATGCTTACTCACAGGCCTGCAGCTCGCTCTAATGCACGGCCCGTCCACCGTGAGACGCGCCAGCAGAGGACCCCCGGCAATACTTAGGCCCAAATGTATGATCCAAGATCCTTGAATCCGGCCAGAATTGTCCGATGGATCAGGCCTTGTCTGAGGCCAAATTCGTCCGGATTTGACCAGGCCTCCCGATTTTCGCTCAAATTTGGCCGGACTCTGGATCAGGCCATCGGGAGGTCCAAAATTATCCGGATTCGCTGGATCAGGCCTCCTGAAAGCAGATTTTCGTCGGGGACCGCTGTAACCATGCTGATATTGACTACAGGTGTGGGATAGCATGCAGGAGAGGTCGTAGATAGAGGTATAATGTAAGGACGCAAGGAGGAGCTCGCATACGGCACTCTAGATGTCCGGCGCTACATCCACCGAAGAGTGTACGAAGGGTCTCGTTCGGAGGATCTTCGCTGAATGCATGTGAGGCCTTCTGAGAGGTGAGTGCCGATGGACGAGGGGGAAGATCTGTGCAGAGCAAATGCAGCACGGAATTGGTGGGGGTTGGCAGTGGAGGGTGTTGTATT
>NW_006766883.1:1075808-1076660 GCF_000275845.1 Dichomitus squalens LYAD-421 SS1
TCGTCCGGATTTGACCAGGCCTCCCGATTTTCGCTCAAATTTGGCCGGACTCTGGATCAGGCCATCGGGAGGTCCAAAATTATCCGGATTCGCTGGATCAGGCCTCCTGAAAGCAGATTTTCGTCGGGGACCGCTGTAACCATGCTGATATTGACTACAGGTGTGGGATAGCATGCAGGAGAGGTCGTAGATAGAGGTATAATGTAAGGACGCAAGGAGGAGCTCGCATACGGCACTCTAGATGTCCGGCGCTACATCCACCGAAGAGTGTACGAAGGGTCTCGTTCGGAGGATCTTCGCTGAATGCATGTGAGGCCTTCTGAGAGGTGAGTGCCGATGGACGAGGGGGAAGATCTGTGCAGAGCAAATGCAGCACGGAATTGTGGGGGTTGGGCATGAGGGTGTTGTATTCCGGGGGGATGGTAAGAGCGGCCTGACGTGCAGCGAGGATGAAGGGTGGTGTCTCAAGCCCAGTGAGAACCTTCCCTATTTCCTACGATTTGTAGCTTTTTCTAGCTGGCATAAAGACCAATATCGGTGGATATCGGTAGATATAGCAGGAGATAGGCAGATATGGCCACAAAAAGCCATTTGCCATCACTCACCTTTATCTGTCGATTTGTAGCGTTTCTGGTCGATTACAGTCTATTCTGGCCTGTTTCGACAGACAGAAGAAGACACATAAAGCTCACAAAAGATCGGTACAGATTCGGATGCTCGATGCGATCCCAATTTGGAATGGAAGCATATATATTTATCATCAGTTACTCTACAGTATGACACGCGCGCTGGGATACATTGACGCCTGTTCCCGCCCTGCGCCCGCCTGCCGCCCTGCTGCCTCCCGCATCT